>NW_027636079.1:57974-104683 GCF_903797595.1 Erithacus rubecula | reverse complement strand
AAGAAGAGAGAGAGAAGAAAAGAGAGAAGCAAAGAGAAGAAGAGAGAGAAGCAAAGAGAAGAAGAGAGAGAAGCAAAGAGAGAGAAGCAAAGAGAAGAAGAGAGAGAAGCAAAGAGAAGAAGAGAGAGAAGCAAAGAGAGAGAAGCAAAGAGAAGAAGAGAGAGAAGCAAAGAGAAGAGAGAGAAGCAAAGTTCTCTCTCTTCTTCTGAAGAGAGAGAAGCAAAGAGAGAAGCAAAGAGAAGAAGAGAGAAACAGAAACAGAGAGAAGAAGAGAGAGAAGCAGAGAAGGAGAGAGAGAAAAGACAGAGAAGCAGAGAGAAACAGAGAAACAAAGGTGGAGAAGGAAATAAATAGGAAAAATAGAGGAAAGTAGAGTTAGAGAGGACTTAGAAAAGCAAAGTCAGAAATAGACTGAAAGGTAAAGAGAGAAAGAGTGAGGAAAATAAATAAAGACAGGAGCCGGGGAGGGGTACGTGGGGAGAAGCAGGGGGATATCTTTATTAGGGTTGGGGTGGAACTTTATTGAATGATTTTTTTTTTTTAATTACACTTCATCAAAATACAGCCAAACAATGTATACAAAGGCAAGTACAGATACAAATTGAATTACAAATACAATCCATATACATGATGTTACATGCAAACTTACATACAGAGCAATACAGGGAAATGCAGCAGCAAATGCACAACAATGCCATTGACTGCGAGCCAAATACATATTAACGCAATATATCCACCCTCCTATTCCAGGACCGCTCGCCTCGGTTTGCTTTATTTATACAGGATATCCAAAGGACAATCTGCACACGGAAAAACCTCTCATCTGCTGCATGCTAATCCTTATACTTACCTGCGACTCACCGTCGCTCTCCTGGTTCCCGGGAGCCTCGGGAAAATCGTCCCGCCTGATGAAAACCCCGGGTCCTGGTCGATCTGCTGGGGATTTTTTCTTCTAAATGCAAAAATTAATTGAAAAACCTGAAAGGCAAAAGAAATGCAAGCAAGGTTAGAACCCTTCAGCACGCAAATGCACCCTCGCTCTCGTCTCAACCGCTCTGCTGAACCACACTCGCTGCGCTCCTCGGGAACTCGGTTCCCGGGAGCCTAGGGAAAAATCGCCCTGCCTGACGAAAACCCCGGGCCCTGGTCGGTCTGTGCCCGAACTTTGGCAATGAACGTCGCCTCGCAGACCGGCCGGGACCGAGGAAAAAAAAACCCAGCCGGGGGGGGGGAAAAAAAAAAAAAAAACCCCGGCTGGGGATTTTTTATTCTAAGTGTAAAAATTGATTTGAAAACCTGAAAGGCAAAAGACATGCATGCAAGGTTAGAACCAGTCAGCACCCAAACGCACCCTTGCTCTCATCCCAACCGCACTCGCTGCACTCCTCGGGAACTCGGTTCCCGGGAGCCTCGGGAAAAATCGCCCTGCCTGACGAAAACCCCGGACCCTGGTCGGTCTGCACCCAAACTTTGGCGATGAACGTCGCCTCGCAGACCGGCCGGGACCGAGGAAAAAAAAACCCAGCCGGGCGGGAAAAAAAAAAAAAAAACCCCGGCTGGGGATTTTTTATTCTAAGTGTAAAAATTAATTGAAAAAGCTGAAAAGGAAAAGACATGCATGCAAGGTTAGACCCACTCGGCACACGCACTCGCTCTGGCTGTCTCAAGCGGCAGCAGACCGGCTCAAACTCTTGCAAACAAACAAACGGTCACACGCTCTTTAGCTGACTGCGATCCTTACCCGAAAAGCTATGCTGAAGAGGACGCTTGGACGCATCTTCCGGCCGCTGGTCTTCGCCGTTGAACCGGAGACTCCGGGAATAGTAGCGGCGTCGGCGACTGTGGAGACGGTTATCTGCCTCAGGTACCTGTGAGACAAAGGAAGGAGGTCAATGAGGGTTTACCTGATGGTTAGGAGATACCCTCAGACATTTCCTACCCAAAATCCCATGGAAAACAGATCAACAATCAAGTTTTATAGCTACTCTACCTAACTGTGTACCAGGGCAGGGCAGCTCTGAGCATAAGCAACATTTACAAGTCATGGCAAAGTGAGCAACATCCATTGCATATACAAGGCACAGCAAAGTAAAAACACCCATTCCATACACAAAGCATGACTAAGTGAGCAACATCCATTGCATATACAAGGCACAGCAAAGTAAAAACACTTATTCCATACACAAAGCATGGCAAAGGGAGCAACATCCGTTACATACAAAAGGCATGGCAAAGTGAGCAACATCCATGACATACACAAGGCATGGCAAAGTGAGCAACATCCATGACATACACAAGGCATGGCAAAGTGAGCAACATCCATGACATACACAAGGCATGGCAAAGTGAGCAACATCCATGACATACACAAGGCATGGCAAAGTGAGCAACATCCATGACATACACAAGGCATGGCAAAGTGAGCAACATCCATGACATACACAAGGCATGGCAAAGTGAGCAACATCCATGACATACACAAAGCATGGCAAAGTGAGCAACATCCCATCATATACAAGGCATGGCAAAGTGAGCAACATCCATGACATATACAAGGCATGGCAAAGTGAGCAACATCCATGACATATACAAGGCATGGCAAAGTGAGCAACATCCATGACATATACAAGGCATGGCAAAGTGAGCAACATCCATGACATATACAAGGCATGGCAAAGGAGGCAACATCCCATCATATACAAGGCATGGCAAAGTGAGCAACAGCCATTACATATACAAGGCATGGCAAAGGAGGCAACATCACATCGTATACAAGGCATGGCAAAGTAAGCAACGTTATACAAAGCGATGTAAGCGCATGATGATGAACTGTGACGCCCCAAGATGAGTTAGTTCCAAAGCTGTTAGGAGGTTGGTCCAGAAGCTCGGAGGAAGGAAGCGCTGCCGAGTGACCGTGGCGATGGCTCCGAGCTGAAAGGCGGGCTCCCGAGGTGAAAAGATCCGCGACGACTGAGACGCAAAAAAAAAGGCTGACGACGCAAAGGGCGGGAGAACGCGTGCTTGTGTCGGAACTGCCCTGCCGAGGCTCTGGTGAGGCTGATGAGAAACCTGGTCCCTTTGCTTCTGAGGGGCCCCTCCCACTATGGGCCTATCCTCTAACCTAATTTCAAATTGCCTATGTTGATAACATTTTTCCCCTTCTCCCCACCACTGACCCCGATACTTACCTTTAGGTAGACGATCTGACAAAATCCATCCACGCTGAAAACAAATCGGTGCCGTGGACGTGGAGATAATCTCCGTGACCCCTTCGGCTACTGCATTTCGGATTTCGGCTCCACGCCTCCCCTGGATGCCTAAGAAGACAGAGAAAATGTTACTACTCTGCTTCCGAATATTGATCTTGGGATCTGCATGTATCATCTGAGATAATCTACACCCCACATTACAAACTCAAAAGTCCCTAGGACCGGTCCTATCCCACCTATGCCCGGACTATGCAGCAGGGCAGAACAGCTCCGGCCCAAATATGTGCGGGCACCCTGTGACACGCAGGACATGACAAAGGAGGGGAAGATGCTAGCTAAGATAAAACTCTGACTGAAGAATGACTGAGAAGAACAAGAGAATGCAAATGAGATGACTGAGGGGAGACTGAAAGCGAGCCATTCAGGTTTACTCCACGATCTGCAGAGATGGATCCCGAAAATCTTCTCCCTATCTTCGCATTCTTCCAAAGCCCCGATCTGCTGGAATGGATCTTTGCAGGGCATGGCTGTCAATACAGCTCAGAAAAAGGTCTTGAAAGACATCTGACTGGATGCTTCAAAAAAAGAGATGAGATTCAGATGGCTGTCCAAGCTCCTGAGTCAAAGGCTTGAAGGCACCGGGCCAGGGAATGAAGACAGCGCAAGAGGCTATGAATGACAGCAGGATGTTTGATACTGCACTCAAAGGGCTAAGGAAAGACACGTACAATACTACACACACACACAAGACGCAGACTGCACCACGGACAAGTGAGGTGACACCCACCGGAACTGCTCTACCCTGTGCAACTCAGCAGGGAGATCAAATTGAGACTTGCCCATTATGGAGCCTAAGGGGCTGCTTTATGGATATCCCCGCCTCTATAGCTGCCTTAAGAATCCCTCCTGACAAGTCCAGACCCAGCATCCCCCTCTCCTCCCCTCAGCGAGTCATGCCCCTTCACTTATCTGTCTCATATCCAGGGAACCAGGGAAGAGAATCCATGTCAGGTGTGATCAAAAGCCTCTTGCAAGCTGGATAATTCCTGCCAACACCAGGATGCTGCCTCTTAGTCAGCTACAAAAAAGAAAAGTAAACATCAGTGTATCCTCTTAGCAGCACATTGACCAACACCAGATAATGCCACTACTCACCGTCTCCCAGGAATGCCCGGGTCCTCGGGGCGCTTTAGCCGCTCTCAGTGCCTGATGCCATCTTCACAGGATAGACCTGCAATAAGAGGAGACAAGGTGATGTGGCAGGGCTGAAACTAGATCGGACCCACGCTCCGCCCCCCAAACTCCCCGACTCACCGAAATAGCTCGGCTGATGCCAAAGGCTGCCCGGGTGGCACCTCCAAAGAGGAAAAGGCAAAGGGTTCATCAGACATTCCTGTAATACTTCTGGAGAGCTCCCATGAGTGGTGAACAGAGTCTGTTGCCAGGTCAGTGAGGAGATCTCAGCTTAATAAAAGAGCAAACACAAACATTAACGGATACTTAGAGTCGCACCAGAAACGGAGACCTCGGCAAAAACAGCTGCTTCTGTAAACAGGTCACTGCTCACCTTGCCCACTTCAACTTCACTGCAGATAGCCAGCTTTAATTCCTATGAAAAGAAGAAAAACAAAATGCTGTAAACACACTCATCATTTACTCTAGCCCCGGTAAATGCAAACTGTGACTGACCTTCTCAGGGGTGCAGCCTCAACTGCGATGGGCCCTCTGCCTCAGATTGAATCCATCTGCAGCTGAAAAATAGGTAAGACAAAAGTCAAACCCCTGCAAAACAACTTACTACCTCCAGACATCTTGGCTTTAATCGGCATATTATCTTCTAGAGCCCAGCTAAACCCCACTTTACATCCTGCAGATCCCTAGGACCGGTCCTATCCCACCTATGCCCGGACTACGCAGCAGGGCAGAACAGCTCCGGCCCAAATAAGTGCGGGCACCCTTTGACACGCAGGACATGACAAAGGAGGGGAAGATGCTAGCTAAGATAAAACTCTGACTGAAGAATGACTGAGAAGAATAGAATGCAAAGCATATCACTGAGGGGAGACTGAAAGAGAGCCATTCAGACTGGAAAAGGATGCTAGCAGAAGCGTTTACTCCAAGAACTGCAGAGATGGATCCCGAAAATCTTCTCCCTATCTTCGCATTCTTCCACAGCCCCGATTTGATGGAATGGATCTTTGCAGTGCACAGTTGTCAATACAGCTCAGAAAAAGGTCTTGAAAGACATCTGACTGGATGCTTCAAAATAGAGATGAGATTCAGATGGCTGTCCAAGCTCCTGAGTCAAAGGCTTGAAGGCACAGGTGCTGGGCCAAGGAATGAAGACAGTGCAGGTGCTATGAATGACACCAGGATGTTTGATACTGCACTCAAAGGGCTAAGAAAAGACACGTAGAATACAACACACACACAAGACGCAGACTGCAGCACGGACAAGTGAGGTGACACCCACCGGAACTGCTCTACCCTGTGCAACTCAGCAGGGAGATCAAATTGAGACTTGCCCCTTATAGGGCCTAAGGGGCTGCTTCATGGATACCCCCGCCTCTATAGCTGCCTTAAGAATCCCTCCTGACAAGTCCAGACCCAGCATCCCCCTCTCCTCCCCTCAGTGAGTCATGCCCCTTCACTTATCTGTCTCATATCCAGGGAACCAGGGAAGAGAATCCATGTCAGGTGTGATCAAAAGCCTCTTGCAAGCTGGATAATTCCTGCCAACACCAGGATGCTGCCTCTTAGTCAGCTACAAAAAAGAAAAGTAAACATCAGTGTATCCTCTTAGCAGCACATTGACCAACACCAGATAATGCCACTACTCACCGCCTCCCAAAAATGCCCGGGTCCTAGGGGAGCTTTAGCCGCTCTCAGTGCCTGATGCCATCTTCACAGGAGAGACCTGCAGTAAGAGGAGACAAGGTGATGTGGCAGGGCTGAAACTAGACCGGACCCACGCTCCGCCCCCCAAACTCCCCGACTCACCGCAATAGCTCGGCCGATGCCAAAGGCTGCCCGGGTGGCACCTCCAAAGAGGAAAAGGCAAAGGGTTCATCAGACATTCCTGTAATACTTCTGGAGAGCTCCCATGAGTGGTGAACAGAGTCTGTTGCCAGGTCAGTGAGGAGATCTCAGCTTAATAAAAGAGCAAACACAAACAGTAATGGATACTTAGAGTCACACCAGAAATGGAGACCTCGGCAAAAACAGCTGCTTCTGTAAACAGGTCACTGCTCACCTTGCCCACTTCAACTTCACTGCAGATAGCCAGCTTTAATTCCTATGAAAAGAAAAACAAAATGCTGTAAACACACTCATAATTTTCTCTAGCCCCGGTAAATGCAAACTGTGACTGACCTTCTCAGGGGAGCCCTCTCAGCAGGGATGGGCGCTCTGCCTCAGATTGAACCCATCTGCAGCTGAAAAAATAGGTAGGAAACAAGTCAAAGCCCTGCAGGATAACTTACCACCACCAGATATCTTGGCTCAATCTGCATATTATCTTCTAGAATCCAATACACCCCACTTTACAAATTGCAAGTCCCTAGGACCGGTCCTATCCCACCTATGCCCGGACTATGCAGCAGGGCAGAACAGCTCCGGCCCAAATATGTGCGGGCACCCTGTGACACGCAGGACATGACAAAGGAGGGGAAGATGCTAGCTAAGATAAAACTCTGACTGAAGAATGACTGAGAAGAACAAGAGAATGCAAATGAGATGACTGAGGGGAGACTGAAAGCGAGCCATTCAGGTTTACTCCACGATCTGCAGAGATGGATCCCGAAAATCTTCTCCCTATCTTCGCATTCTTCCAAAGCCCCGATCTGCTGGAATGGATCTTTGCAGGGCATGGCTGTCAATACAGCTCAGAAAAAGGTCTTGAAAGACATCTGACTGGATGCTTCAAAAAAAGAGATGAGATTCAGATGGCTGTCCAAGCTCCTGAGTCAAAGGCTTGAAGGCACCGGTGCTGGGCCAAGGAATGAAGATAGTACAGGTGCTATGAATGACACCAGGATGTTTGATACTGCACTCAAAAAGCTAAGGCAAGACACGTACAATACAACACACACACAAGACGCAGACAAGTGAGGTGACACCCACCGGAACTGCTCTACCCTGTGCACCTCAGCAGGGAGATCAAATAGAGACTTTCCCCTTATGGGGCCTAAGGGGCTGCTTCATGGACATCCCCACCTCTATAGCTGCCTTAAGAATCCCTCCCGACAAGTCCAGACCCAGCATCCCCCTCTCCTCCCCTCAGCGAGTCATGCCCCTTCACTTATCTGTCTCATATCCAGGGAACCAGGGAAGAGAATCCATGTCAGGTGTGATCAAAAGCCTCTTGCAAGCAGGAAAATTCCTGCCAGCACCAGGATGCTGCCTTTTAGTCAGCTAGAAAAAAAGAAGAGTAAACATCAGTGTATCCTCTTAGCAGCACATTGACCAACACCAGATAATGCCACTACTCACCGCCTCCCAAAAATGCCCGGGTCCTCGGGACGCTTTAGCCGCTCTCAGTGCCTGATGCCATCATCACAGGAGAGACCTGCAGTAAGAGGAGACAAGGTGATGTGGCAGGGCTGAAACTAGACCGGACCCACGCTCCGCCCCCCAAACTCCCCGACTCACCGAAATAGCTCGGCCGATGCCAAAGGCTGCCTGGGTGGCACCTCCAAAGAGGAAAAGGCAAAGGGTTCGTCAGACATTCTTCTGATACTTCTGGAGAGCTCCCATGAGCGGTGAACAGAGTCTGTTGCCAGGTCAGTGAGGAGATCTCAGCTTAATAAAAGAGCAAACACAAACAGTAATGGATACTTAGAGTCGCACCAGAAATGGAGACCTCGGCAAAAACAGCTGCTTCTGTAAACAGGTCACTGCTCACCTTGCCCACTTCAACTTCACTGCAGATAGCCAGCTTTAATTCCTATGAAAAGAAGAAAAACAAAATGCTGTAAACACACTCATCATTTACTCTAGCCCCGGTAAATGCAAACTGTGACTGACCTTCTCAGGGGTGCACCCTCAGCTGGGATGGGCCCTCTGCCTCAGATTGAATCCATCTGCAGCTGAAAAAAAGGTAGGACAAAAGTCAAAGCCCTGCAGGAGAACTTACTACCTCCAGACATCTTGGCTTTAATCTGCATATTATCTTCTAGAGCCCAACTACTCGCCACGTTACAAATTGCCAGTCCCTAGGACCTGTCGTATCTCACCTATGCCCAGACTAGGCAGCAGGGCAGAGCAGCTCCGGGACAAATACCTGCAGGCACCTGTGACATGACAAACGAGGGGATGACATTAAGCAGAATAAAGAACTCTCGCAGAATATAAAACTCTCAGGTGGAAGAAGGGCTGAGAAGATCAAGAGAATGCAAAATGAGATGACCTAGGGGAGACTGATAGCTAGCTGACAAGACTGGAAAAAAATGCTAGCAGAAGCCTTTTATCTAGCAATCAAAGTGAGGGATGCCTCAGAATCCTGTGGGCAGAACCTTCTCCCTATCTTCACATTATTCCAAGTCCCAATTTGCTGTAACGGATCCTTGCAGTGCACAGAAGTCAATACGGCACAGAGCAAGACTATAACAGACATCAGACTGGGGGTTTTTAAGCAGAGATGCTACTTGGATGCTTGCTCAAATCCAGAGGGGGACGTTCCACGGTCCGGGCACCGGGCCGAGGAATGCAGACATCTGAGATGCTAAGAACAATTCCTGAGTTGCTGATATGCCTAAAGGGCTAAGGCAAGACACGTACAATACTACACACACAAAAGACGCAGACTGCACCACGGACAAGTGAGGTGACACCCACCGGAACTGCTCTACCCTGTGCAACTCAGCAGGGAGATCAAATTGAGATTTGCCCATTACGGAGCCTAAGGGGCTGCTTCATGGATACCCCCGCCTCTATAGCTGCCTTAAGAATCCCTCCTGACAAGTCCAGACCCAGCATCCCCCTCTCCTCCCCTCAGTGAGTCATGCCCCTTCACTTATCTGTCTCATATCCAGGGAACCAGGGAAGAGAATCCATGTCAGGTGTGATCAAAAGCCTCTTGCAAGCTGGACAATTCCTGCCAGCACCAGGATGCTGCCTCTTAGTCAGCTACAAAAAAGAAAAGTAAACATCAGTGTATCCTCTTAGCAGCACATTGACCAACACCAGATAATGCCACTACTCACCGCCTCCCAAAAATGCCCGGGTCCTAGGGGCGCTTTTGCCTCTCTCAGTGCCTGATGCCATCTTCACAGGAGAGACCTGCAATAAGAGGAGACAAGGTGATGTGGCAGGGCTGAAACTAGACCGGACCCACGCTCCGCCCCCCAAACTCCCCGACTCACCGAAATAGCTTGGCCGATGCCAAAGGCTGCCCAGGTGGCACCTCCAAAGAGGAAAAGGCAAAGGGTTCATCAGACATTCTTCTGATACTTCCGGAGAGCTCCCATGAGCGGTGAACAGAGTCTGTTGCCAGGTCATTGAGGAGATCTCAGCTTAATAAAAGAGCAAACACAAACAGTAATGGATACTTAAGAGTTGCACCAGAAATGGAGACCTCAGCAAAAACAGCTGCTTCTGTAAACAGGTCACTGCTCACCTTGCCCACTTCAACTTCACTGCAGATAGCCAGCTTTAATTCCTAAGAAAAAAAGAAAAACAAAAGTGCTGTAAATACACTTATCATTTATGTTTCCCCTGCAAAAAAAACCAAGGACTGACCTTCTCAGGGGAGCCCTCTCAGCTGGGATGGGCCCTCTGCCTCAGATTGAATCCATCTGCAGCTGAAAAAAAGGTAGGACAAAAGTCAAAGCCCTGCAGGGGATCTTAACACCTCCAGACCTCTTGGCTCAATCTGCATATTATCCTCTCGAGCCAAATACACCCCACTTTACAAATTGCAAGTCCCTAGGACTGCTCCTATCGCACCCACACCCTGACTAAGCAGCAGGCAGAGCAGCTCCGGGACAAATGCCTGCAGGGACCCGTGACACGGGACATGACAAACGAGGGGATGGCACGAGGAGGAAAAAACTGGGTTGGATGAATGACCGTGAAGATGAGAGACTGCAAAATGAGATGACCGAGTGGAGACTGATAGCAAGCTGACAAGGCGAGAATAAGATGCTAGCGAAAGCATTTCTTCTAGCAGTCACAGAGAAAGATGCCACAGGATACTGTGGGCAGAATCTTCTCCCTATCTTCACATTCTTCTGAGTCCCAATCTGCTGTAATGGGTCCTTGCAGAGCATTGCAGTCAATATGGCGCAGAACAAGACTTTATAGACATCAGACTGGAGGCTTTTAGGCAGAGATGCTATTCGGATGCCTGCTCAAATCCAGAAGGGAGGTTCCGTGGTACGGGCACCGGGCCGAGGAATGCGGATATCTGAGATGCTAAGAACTACTCCAGAGTTTCTGATATGCCCATCAAAGAGCTAAGGCAAGACACTTACAATGCAACACACGCAAAAGACGCAGACTGCACCACGGACAAGTGAGGTGACACCCACTGGAACTGCTCTACCCTGTGCACCTCAGCAGGGAGATCAAAATGAGACTTGCCCATTATGGGGCCTAAGGGGCTGCTTCTTGGACATCCCCGCATCTAAAGCTGCCTTAAGAATCCCTCCTGACAAGTCCGGACCCAGCATCCCGCTCTCATCCCCTCTGTGAGTTTGAACCCTCCACTTATCTGTCAGATATCCAGGGATGGGAATCCATGCCAGTTGTGAGGAAAAGCAGTTCAGCCGTGTAGCAAATCGCTGCAATCATCAGGCTGTGGTCTCTTAGTCAGCTGCGATAAAGAAAATCAAACGACTGTACTTGCTACGAGCAGTACAACAGCCAAAATCAGGTAATTCCATTAGTCACCGCCTCCCAGAAATGCCCGGGTGCTTGGGACGCACTCTTCATCCCCCCTCGCAGGGTGATGCCTTTTGGTGAGAGCGATCTCGGTGTAATTCAAGTGCGTTGCATAAAATGCGCAGATAACAAATGCTGAGAGTTGCGCCAGAGATTGAGACCTGATCAATAACAGCTCCTTCTGTCTGTCAGCAACTACTCACCTTGTCGCTTCCCCATGACTGCCAATATCCAGCTTCGTTAACAACAACAAAAAAATATTCCTTTAACAGAGTCACCATTTATGGTTGCCCTGAAAAGGCAAACTGTGACCGACCTTCTCGGGGCAAGCTCCTCGCCTGGGATGGGGCTCTCTACCGTGGATTGGATCCGGCTATATCTGAAAGGAATTAAAGACAAAAGTCAAAGCCCTGCAGGATAACTTAATACCTCCAGATATCTCACCTCAATCAGCAGATATCATCTGCAGCCCAACTACACCCCACATAACAAGTTGCAAGTGTCTGCTACTCAGCTACTCACCTGCTCCTGATCAGTCCTTCTATCTCTGGCTTTATCCTAAGTTTAAGCCAGTGGCTGTTATTATGATTGGCACCTGAGTTGGCAAGAGACAAAACTACGGCATTGCTGTGAGCGAGGCAGCTATATCTATGCGCTATAAGGCGTGTAAATGCATCTGCTGCTCTCGTGAAAAGCATTGGGGACCTACAAAAGGACATTTATCACTGTGCTGCCTTCAAAACTGGCCCCCCATCCCCCACCAGTAATTTCTAACTGTATACGGTGCTCAGCCTCCTTCTTCTGGTCATGGTCCTCAACTTACTCATATGAGCCTTGATCTCAAATATCCTCTTTGACACAAAGCAGAAGCCTTTTGTGACAAGACAAACCTGCTGAAAAAAAATCTCGTGTGCCAGGTTGACACAACCTAGAATTTCAGGAAGTTGTATTCCTCCTAAAAAAAACAAAAAAACCAAAAAAAACCAAAAAAACCCCAAAAAACAAAAAAAGCCAAAAATTGCAAAAGTGCCTTATTGCCTCTGAATATGTGACCCAAAAGGAGGAATTGAAATACTCCCTGTGTTTAATGCTAATTCCTTTGCTGTATTTTCAAATCCTCTGCTGTTTTAGATACCCAAAATCATCTATTGAAAAAAACAAACTGAGACAAGGTGAAACAACCACTTCAGAGAAATGAGAGACCTCTTATCTCAGCTGATTCTCTCTCTGATTCCCAGAGAGGGAATGAAGGCCCTTAGCAAAGCCTGGAGTTAATATACCCCTGATTGGGTCCTCCTCCTCCTCCCACAGAAAAGGTGGAGCAAGTTCCACGAGGTATAAAAGGCCTCAGAAGACCTGCAGCTGTTTGGCTCCTCTGAAGTAAAAGCGAGGTGAGCGCATGCAAGGAGAGAAAGGTGAGTCTTTTTTCAATGTAAAAGAAAACTTTATAGGAAATGAAAATGCTATCCTTTATAACAAAAGTACTTTGACAAAAAGGGCAGAAATCTGGTCAGAAAGAAAACTTTGTGTTTCAGCGGCATAGTGAGATAACTTAGATAATTTATTCAGTTACATAATTATTCATTAGTTATTGCAAAGAAGTACTACACCTGTGCCTAAGTAGGGTGGATGACTAGGAATGACAAAAGCTGTGTAAGTCTTACAGGGAACTCTACTTAGTGCTATGTTACAAAAAGAAAGGGAAAAATAATAAATTCTCTATAAAGAAAAACTCCCTTACACCCCCCCCCCCCCCAACCCTCCCAATTCCATGATATTAGTAGAGAAGAGCTGTTTCACACTACAAAGGCAGCCAGGGTTCTAAGCAGTGGCAACTTGGGTCTAGGACAAATCTTGATACGTTCAGAACTTTAGTGTGCGGAGGCTTGTATGTGGCCACAGACCCATAAACATAAACTTGGGCCGTTTTCCTGGTGAAACAAAACTCACTCTCCTGGTTTCCAGATACCAGTCTGGAGGAAGAGTTTGTCACTCCAAAGGAAGTCAGGGTGGCAGGAAGGACCTGGGAGAAATCCTAATCCGTGTGGAATTTTGGAAGGCAGAAGTCCGCTCCTGGACGCAGACTGTGACCTATTTTGCTGTGAAATAAAACTCACAACCCGGTATCAAGAGTTGCCCTGCGCAAGGCTATTGGCACTTCTCACTTTGAAAAAGTACTCACCCTCCCAGTTTTCCCATACCAGTCTGAAGGAGGTCTTTGTCACTCTAAAGGTAGCAAGCCTTCTAAGTGGTGGCAGCTGGGGTTTGGGTAAAAACCAGATTTGTTAATACTTGCAGAAGACAGAGCCCACTCTCGAGCACAGGGACCTGGACACAAACAGGGGCTGATTTCATTGTGAAATAAAGCTCACATCGACACTTTGGTAATGTCAGTTTAGAGCAGGTGTTTGGCACTGAGAAAACAGCCAGGCTTCTAAGTGGTACCAGATTGTGCATGTGAGAGACCCTGAACTGTTTGGAATTTTAGCAGGCAGAAGCCATGTTTAATTCACTGGGCACTGGACACAAAGAGAGGCCTATTTCTCTGTGAAATACAGGTCACTTCAGCATTTTTGTAATATCTACTTCGAGGAGTATTTTGGTATTCAATGAACAGCCAGGATTCTATGTGGTGGCATCTTTAGTCTGGGAGAAATCCTGATCTGTTTGGAATTTCAGCATGCAGAAGCTCAGTCAGGCACAGGAGCACAGACATGATCATTGGCCTTTTCACTTTGAAAAAATATTCACCCTCCCAGTTTCCCAATACCAGTTTCATGAAGGCCTTTGTCGCTCCAAAAGCAGACATAGTTCCAAATGATGGCAGCTTGTGTCTGGGAGAAATATTGATTCGTTTGTGGTTTGAGCAGGCGGAGTAAATTCTGAGGCCTGGGGCACTGGACACGAATACTGGCCCTTTAACCTGTGAAACAAAAACCCCACCACCACATTTGTAATGTCAGTTTAGATAAGGTGATATCACTCAAAGAACAGCCAGGCGTCTAACTGGTGCCAGTTAGTATATGGGAGATTTTTCAACTCTTTGGAATGTTAGAAGACAGAAGCCCTGTCTCAAGCACAGGGCTCTGGACACAAACAGGGGCCTATTTCTCTGTGAAATGAAGCTCTCTTCACCAGTTTGGAAACGTCTATTTAGAAGAGGTGGTTGGCACTCAAAAAACAGCCAGGGTTCAAAGTGGTGCTAGTTTGCATCTGCAAAATATGCTGATTGTTTGGAATTTTAGCAAGCAGAAGCCCTGTCTCAAGCACAGGGACCTAGTCACAAACAGGGGCCTATTTCTCTGTGAAATAAAGCTCACTTCACCACTTTTGTAACGTCTATTTAGAGCAGGCTTTTGGCACTGGAAAAACCTCCAGGGCTCTAAGTGATGGCAGTTTTAGTCGGGGAGAAATACTATTTGATTTAGAATTTTAGCATGCAGAAGCCCAGTCCCAGGCAAAAGGCCATGAATAAGATCATTAGGCCTTTTAGCAGTGAAAAAAACCTCACCCTCCTAGTTTTCTGATACCAGTTTGTAGGATGCCTTTGTTACTGTAAAGGTAGCAAGCCTTCTAAGTGGTTGCAGCTGGGGTTTGGACTAAATCTGGATAGTTCCTCCTTTTAGCAAACAGAGCCCAGTCTCATGAACAGGGACCTGGACAAAAACAGAGGATTATTTCACTGTGAAATAAAGCTAACTTCACCACTTTTGAAATGTCAGTTTAGAGGAGTATTTTGGCACTGAAAGAACTACCAGGGTTCTAAGTAGCTCCCATTTCTATCTGGAAGAAATCCTGCTCCGTTTGGAATTTTAGCAGGCAGAAGCCCAGTCTCAGGCACAGGGCCCTGAGACAGAACATTGGCACTTTTCACTTTGAAAAAGTACTCACCCTCCCATTTTTCCCATACCAGTCTGAAGGAGGTCTTTGTCACTCTAAAGGTAGCAATTCTTCTGAGGGGTGGCAGTTGGGGTTTGGGTTAAAACCAGTTTTGCCAATACTTTCAGCAGACAGTGCCCAGTCTCGAGCACAGGGACCTGGACACAAACAGGGGCCTACATCACTGTAAAATAAAGCTCACTTCAACACTCTGTTAATGTCAGTTTAGAGCAGGTGTTTGGCACTCAAAAAACAGCCAGGCTTCTAAGTGGTGCCAGATTGTGCTTGTGAGAGACCCTGAACTGTTTGGAATTTTAGCAGGCAGAAGCCATGCTTAATTCACAGGGCACTGGAGGCAAAGAGGGGCCTATTTCTGTGAAATACAGCTCACTTCACCACTTTTATAAGATGTACTTAGAGGAGGTGTTTGGCAATGAATGAACAGCCAAGTACTAACTGGTGCCAGATGGTGTCTGTGAGATCCTGAACTGTTTGGGATATGAGCAGGCAGAAGCCCAGTCTCAGGAAGTGACACAAACAGGGGCTTATTTCACTGTGAAATAAAGCTCACATCATCATTTTTGTAATGTAGATTTAGAGGAGCATTTTGGTACTGAATGAACTGTCAGGGTTCTATGTGGTGTGTCTGTGGGAGATCCTGCACTGTTTGGAAATTTAGCAGGCACAAGCCGTGTTTAATTCACTGGGCACTGGAGACAAACATGGGCCCATTTCTCTGCGAAATATGGCTGAATTCACCACTTTTCTAATGTCTATTTAGAGGAGGCTTTTGGCACTCAGAGAATTATCAGGGTTCTAAGTAGTGACAGGTTGTGCCTGGGAAAACTTCTGATCTGTTCAGAAAACTAAGCAGGCTGAAACACACTCTCAGGCGCAGGACCCTGGGCAAGAACATTGGCACTTTTCGCTTTGAAAAAGTACTCACCCTCCCAGTTTTCCCATATTGGTCTGAAGGAGGTCTTTGTCACTCTAAAGGTAGCAAGTCTTCTAAGTGGTGGCAGCTGGGGTTCGGGTAAAAACTAGATTTGTTAATACTTGCAGAAGACAGTGCCCAGTCTCAAGCACAGGGACCTGGACACAAACAGAGGCCTATTTGACTGTGAAATACAGCTCACATCGACACTTTGGGTAGTGTTAGTTTATAGCAGGTGTTTGGCACTCAAAGAACAGCCAGGCTTCTAAGTGGTACCAGATTGTGCATGTGAGAGACCCTGAACTGTTTGGAATTTTAGCAGGGAGAAGCCCAGTCTTACAGACACAAGCAGGGGCTTATTTCACTGTGAAATAAAGCTCACATTATCACTTTTGTAATGTGTATTTAGAGGAGTATTTTGGTACTGAATGAACTGTCAGGGTTCTATGTGGTGTGTCTGTGGGAGATCCTGCACTGTTTGGAATTTTAGCAGGCATAAGCCGTGTTTAATTCACTGGGCACTGGAGACAAACATGGGCCCATTTCTCTGCGAAATATGGCTGAATTCACCACTTCTCTAATGTCTATTTAGAGGAGGCTTTTGGCACTCAGAGAACTATCAGGGTTCTAAGTAGTGACAGGCTGCGCCTGGGAAAAATTCTGATCCGTTTGGAAATTTAGCAGGCTGAGGCCCAGTCTCAGGCGCAGGACCCTGGGAAAAAACATTTGCACTTTTCGCTTTGAAAAAGTACTCACCCTCCCAGTTTTCCCATACCAGTCTGAAGGAGGTCTTTGTCACTCTAAAGGTAGCAAGTCTTCTAAGTGGTGGCAGCTGGGGTTTGGGTAAACACCAGATTTGTTAATACTTGCAGAAGACAGAGCCCACTCTCGAGCACAGGGACCTGGACACAAACAGGGGCTGATTTCATTGTGAAATAAAGCTCACATCGACACTTTGGTAATGTCAGTTTAGAGCAGGTGTTTGGCACTCAAAAAACAGCCAAGGCTCTAAATGGTGCCAGGTTGTGCTTGTGAGAGACCCTGAACTGTTTGGAATTTTAGCAGGCAGAAGCCATGTTTAATTCACTGGACACTGGAGACAAATAATGGCCTATTTCTCTGTGAAATGCAGCTCACTTCACCACTTTTGTAAGATTTATTTAGAGGAGGTGTTTGGCAATGAATGAACAGCCATGTACTAACTGGTGCCAGATGGTGTCTGTGAGATCCTGGACTGTTTGGGATATGAGCAGGCACAAGCCGTGTTTAATTCACTGGGCACTGGAGACAAACATGGGCCCATTTCTCTGCGAAATATGGCTGAATTCACCACTTCTCTAATGTCTATTTAGAGGAGGCTTTTGGCACTCAGAGAACTATCAGGGTTCTAAGTAGTGACAGGCTGCGCCTGGGAAAAATTCTGATCCGTTTGGAAATTTAGCAGGCTAAGGCCCAGTCTCAGGCGCAGGACCCTGGGAAAAAACATTTGCACTTTTCGCTTTGAAAAAGTACTCACCCTCCCAGTTTTCCCATACCGGTCTGAAGGAGGTCTTTGTCACTCTAAAGGTAGCAAGTCTTCTAAGTGGTGGCAGCTGGGGTTTGGGTAAACACCAGATTTGTTAATACTTGCAGAAAACAGTGCCCAGTCTCAAGAACAGGGACCTGGACATAAACAGGGGCCTATTTGACTGTAAATTACAGCTCACTTCGACACTTTGGGTCATGTTAGTTTATAGCAGGTGTTTGGCACTCAAAAAACAGCCAGGCTTCTAAGTGGTGCCAGATTGTGCTTGTGAGAGACCCTGAACTGTTTGGAATTTTAGCAGGCAGAAGCCCAGTCTCAGGCACAGACACAAATAGGAGCTTATTTCTCTGTGAAATACAGCTCACTTCAACACTTCAGTAATGTCTATTTAGAGGTGGATTTTTGCACTTAATGAACAGCCAGGCTTCTGAGTGGTGGCATCTTTACTTTGGGAAAATTCCTGGTCTGTTTGGAACTTCGGCATGCAGTAGCTCAGTCTCAGCCACAGGGTCACAGACATGATCATTGGCCTTTTTACTATGAAAAAATACTCACCCTCCCAGTTTATCAACACCATTTGGAGAAGGCCTTTGTCGCTCCAAAAGCAGACATAGTTCTAAGTGATGGCAACTTGTGTCTGGGTGAAATATTCAGTTGTTTGTTGTTTGAGGAGGCGGAGTAAATCCTGAGGCCCGGGGCACTGGACACGAATACTGGCCCTTTAACCTGTGAAACAAAAACCCCACCACCACATTCGTAATGTCAGTTTAGATAAGGTGATGTCATTCAAAGAACAGCCGGGCGTCTAACTGGTGCCAGGTTGTGCCTGGGAAAAATCCTGATCCGTTTGGGATTATGGCAGGCAGAAGCCCAGTATCAGGCACTGGCACCTGGACACAGATAATGGCCTATTTATCCGTGAAATACAGCTCACTTCAGCACTTTTGTAATGTTAGTTTATAGCAGGTGTTTGGCACTCAAAAAACAGCCAGGCTTCTAAGTGTTACCAGATTGTGCTTGTGAGAGACTCTGTACTGTTTGGAATTTTAGGAGGCAGAAGCCACGTTTAATTCACTGGGCAGTGGACACAAACAGGGGCCTATTTCTCTGTGAAATGCAGCCTTAGACTGGGCTTCTGCCTGCTAAATTTCCGAACGGTTCCGGATTTCTCTCAGACTAAAGATGCCGCCGCTTAGAACCCTGGCTGGACTTGGGCTGCCAAAACCCACCTCTAAATGGACATTACAAAAGAGTTGAAGTGTTTCACAGAGAAAGTTCTAATCCTTAACCTAAATTTCTGACCGCTTTTGTTTGAAAGATACTGTACAGTATGTTGTCCAATAATTAAAAATTGCACAAAGAATAAGATTCCCAGACCAAACCAAACCACCCCCTTCACTGCTCCATCTTAATTTTGGGAGAAAGAGCTATAGAGTTTATAAATGCTCTCCTTCCATGCTATTCAGTCCTTTGCTGCACATCCCCAGAGAGGATTTACTCCTGCTTTTGTTCCCAACACCACCTCTCTCTCCAGCACAAATCCCACTGGTCAGACAGAGATGGAGCAGACCTAAGGCAATGGTTCTGGCAGCACCTGCAATTCCCAGCTCCCTGTTCCCTGGAATGCTCATCCGAGCGCTCGTGGCAATCTCGCTTCAGCCCAGACTCTCTGTCCTCAGAGGGAAACGCAGCCTGATGGGACACGGCTCTGGCACCCCATTTCCTCTTGCTGGAAAGCCCCAGGTAAATGTAGTCCCTCAGACCTTGCATCCCTGAATACCAGGAGAGCTGGCATTTCACCCAGATACAGGATTCCCTAGGCAGCCAATCCCAGCAGGGAGGAAAAGAGGAACGCAGCATCCCTGTGACTTACCCCACAGCACGGACAGGACCAGGAGCCCTCAAGCACAGACCCCGGCTGCTGAAGCCTCTTGGCTTTGGCTGCTCAAACACCACAGCTTTTGGCAAAGACGGGAGCAGTGTAATGATTTTTCCTGTCCTGAAAGAGAGGAGGAAAAGAAAACAAAATTAAGTTCCCTGCAGAATTCAAAGGATCCCGGCTTTCACATTTCTGCTCTGATTGCTCAATACGGGGTTTTATCCAGGTGACACCAATTCAAATACAAAAGTGCCTTTTCCCAGCATTTTTATTCCAAACTATTTCAGAAATTAAAAGGATGCTCATTTTTCTTATTGCATTCTTTGCTTGATTTTAACAGAACCATTTTCATCCCAGACCCTGCTTGTCAGTTATTCAATCCTTTACCGCTGGACTTCGCACAAACGGACACCCAGGGTGCAGCATCCCAAGAAATCCCAAAGAGAAACCCCTCCAAAAGGTTTTGAGGCGCTCCAGAACACAGCTGTTCATGCCTTGTCAGGCCACACCAATTCTGTCACATCCACCTGAGCTGTGCAGGTGAGACAAAGGTTCCCCTTCCTCCTAGCGAATCGCTGTCTGAGACCACACATGTCCATCCAGGGCAGGACCTGAAAACAACGTGGGAAAGGCAAAATGAAAATTATTTCTGTCAGAAAATGTGTAATAATAATAATCAGAACTTATGGACAAATTTAGTAACATCAGTTTCATATGATAAATACAGGCCATGCCCATCCTTCCAGCCCAGGTGAAGGCAGGAAGGAGAACTACAAGAAGAGTCCCTTTTATGGATGTATATCCTAAAGACTCTTCTGCATTTTATGCTCTTTGTGTTCTTTTAACAAATGGATTGCTGCTAAAAACATCCGTGGGGCCAGAGGCACCAGGCAACCCAAAAGTATCAGCACTCACACCCACTGCTAGTACGGACTTATTCACAGTTCATCTTTGGCCAAACAAATCCCAGGTTGGTTTTGCTTTCCTGACAGACTTGGCCAATTTAATTCCCATTTAGCAAGGCAACAGACCCTGTTTGGCTTGGGGGTCAGAGCCCACCTCTGGCACAAGAACTCCAAATTAGATTGGAGAGAATCCAAGAGCAAATTGAAATCCCAGCTATGCAATAAAGGCCTGCTTCTGGCAGGTTCCTTGTGGCTTTTGGGGCACAAGAAAGGCCTTTAGACCAGAAAAACTGACATGAAAACCCCAAGCGAGCACTTGTCATAAAGATGTTGCGGTTAAGGTTACAGACGCAGAATTGCTTTGGCATTTCCTGCACCCACACAAACACATTAAAAGAATTAAGTGCAGAGTCCTGAAGCTCAGTTCTTCCAATTCTATTTTGGTTGTGTCACTTGACATACCAAAATCCACAGTAATACTTCAAAAAATGGAAAGCAACTCCCACCCTATTCCATCTTCCTGTTGAACAGTCTTCTTAAGAACAGGTTAAAAAAAACCAGAAGAAACAACCAAGACCTAGTAGCAACTGGTGTACCAGCCACCCACTTTCAGTAAGTTTTCATTACATCTGCTGGCTTCACTAAGAAAATTAATTTGTATGTGTAAAAACCCATCCACAAGGAGCAAATGTTTCTGAGCCCACAGCTTGCAGGTAAAGGATCAGAGGGATCCAAAAGTGCCCAAAAAAGATTCAGGTTCACGGGACTGGGGCAGCATTATTTGAAACCGAAGTGCTCTGCAGCTGTCCCAAGTCAGGAGTTCACAAACAAAATGAGCTCCTCGTCCTGCCTCCTCTTCCCCTTTCTTCCCTTTCAGACACGCACAGTCTGAAGCTGACTAGCCCCAGGTGTCCCTAACGTCGCATGCTGGGACTCGCTCCGGGGCGGGCGTCGCTCCGCGGAGTGAGGGGACGGCGGCAGCGGCGGCACTCGGTGCCTGGCACAGCCCCGCGCTCGCAGCGCCCGGCGGCGGGTCCGCGGCTGCCGGGGCGGGAGGCGGGGCGCGGCGGGGGGGGGCGGAGCCGCGAGGGAGCGACGCGCGCGGCGGGAGGGGCGGAGCCGCGAGGGAGCGACGCGCGCGGCGGGGGGGGCGGAGCCGCGAGGGAGCGACGCGCGCGGCGGGGGGGGCGGAGCCGCGAGGGAGCGGCGCGCGCGGCGGGGGGGGCGGGGGGCCGCGAGGGAGCGGCGCGCGCGGCGGGGGGGCGGGGGGCCGCGAGGGAGCGGCGCGCGCGGCGGGGGGGGCGGGGGGCCGCGAGGGAGCGGCGCGCGCGGCGGGGGGGCGGGGGGCCGCGAGGGAGCGGCGCGCGCGGCGGGGGGAGGGGGAACGGGGCCGAGAGCGGCGGGGGGCGGAGCGGCGCGAGAGAAGCCGGAGCCGTGCCGGGGCCGGGCGGCCCCCGAGGCCCCTCCGGAGCGGCCGAAACGGGCTCGGTTCCTGCCGCAGCTCCCGCCTGCCGCTCCGACACTGCTCGGCTCGGCTCTGCGGCTCAGCTCTGCACGGTTCTCAGTCGCCCGCGTCTCAGTCCCCTTTAAATCACAGCTGGAGGGCTATTTCCCGCAGTTTAAACACAATAACGGAAGAGTGCTACTCCCCTCAATTTAAATTTCTTTTGTCCTCATAGCCCCCCTTTTTTATGGAGGAACCAGGGAGGGATGGACAAGATAAAACTGACTAGGGAAAAGAAACAAGTTCCCACTAAAAAGCCACACTGGTTCACCTGTTCAGCAGTTGCTTCCTTGCACAGAAGTGTCCCTCAGCACCTCACTGAAGCAGTGCTCCACATCCCAGCGCTCCCCCAGATCCTGTGAGGTGCTCTCACCTCGGTTCCACGAGTTACCCCTGGGAGCCCACCATAAACTGCTCTCCCCCAGCAGCTCCACACCAAAGAGAGCAGTGAAAACCTCCTCGTAACACAGCCCCCAGCAGGACCTGCCCCTCCTTACTGTCACTGCGAACACCTGGGGCTGCTCACCCTCATCGCTCACACCTGGGGCTGCCCTGTTCTCTCATCACCTTAAGTGCTCACACCTGAGCCGAGGCCCCGCTCACCGGGGAGGGGGCCACGCCCCCAGGAGAGGAGATCCCGTCCACCGGGTAAGAGACCTCCGCCCCCAAGGAAGGTGGCCCCGCCCACCAGGGAATAGCCCCCTGCCTCAGAAATGAGACCACGCCTACAAAGGAAGAGGCCACGCCCACGGGCCTGTCAGAAAAGGAGACCCCGCCCACTGGGACCACAAAAGAGAGTGAAATAGAATGAGAAAGAGTCAATATAAAGGGACAGGAAAATAGAGAGTTAGAAAAAGAAACAGAGAGTTACAAACAGGGTGAGAGAAAGGAAAAGACTTAGGGGTTAAAGGAAAATAGTAAGATACAGTTAGAGAAACAGAGAAAAAACAGACTTAGAGGGAAATAAGGAAATAGTGAGAAACTTAGAGAACCAGAGAGACACAGAGAGTTCAAAATAAAAGAGCAAAGCCAGAAATATACTGAAAAGTAATGTGAGAGGCAAAGCAAGAAAGACAGTGAAGAAAATGAATAAATCATACCAAATAAAGACAGGAGCCGGGGGAGAGGGGGTTGGGGGGAGAAGGAGTGGGGTATCTTTATTATATTCACCTTTATTAAATTATTTTTTTTTATTTACACTTCATTAAAACACAGCCAAACAATGTATACAAAGGCGAGTACAGATACAAATTGGATTAGAAATACAATCCATATACATGATGTTACATGCAAACTTACATACAGAGCAATACATGGAAATGCAGCAGCAAATGCACAACAATACCACTGACTGCAAGCCAAATACATATTAATGCAATATATCCATCCTCCTATTTCAGAACTGCTCACTGTAGTTTGCTTTATTTATACAGGAAATCCAAAGGACAATCGGCACACAGAAAACTCTCGTCTGCCACACGCAACTCCTTATGCTTACCTGTGACTCGCCGTCACTCTCCTGGTTCCCGGGAGCCTCAGGAAAATCCTCCTGCCTGACGAAAACCCTGGGCCCTGGTCGGTCTGCGCCCGAACTCTGGCCATGAACGTCGCCTCACAGACCGGCTGGGACCGAGGAAAAAAAAACACAGCCGGGGGGAAAAAAAAAAATCCAGCCGGGGGGAAAAAAAACCCAGCTGGGGGGGAAAAAACAACCCCCCTGGCTGGGGATTTTTATTCTAAATGTAAAAATTAATTTAAAAACCTGAAAGGTAAAAGTCACGCACGCAAGGTTAGAGCCTGTCAGCACACACACTCGCACAGGTGACGCAAGCATCGGCAGACAGACGCAAACTCTCACAGACAGACATGAACAGCCCCACAATCTTCAGCTGACACGCTGACTGCAATCCTTTCTTGAAACGCTCTGAAGAGGATGCTTGAACACATCTTCTGGCTGCTGGTCTTCAACATCGAACGGCAGATTCCGGGAAAAGCATCGGTGGCTGCGGAGATGGATATCTGCCTCGGGGCCTGTGAGACAATGGGAGGAGGTCAACGAGGGTTTACCTGACAGTTAGGAGATACCCACACACATTTCCTACCCAAAATCCCATGGAAAAGAGATCAACAATAAAGTTTCATAGCTGCTCTACCTAACTGTGACTGTGTGCCAGGGCAGGGCAGCTCTGGGTGTAAGCACATACAAGGCACATACAAGGCACGGCAAAGCAATCACCTTACAAGGCTTGGCAAAGTAAGCCCATATAATGAACCAGGGTTCATTCCCTCCTCTGGCTGATGGAACCTAAACCCAGGTGTTGTGGGATTCAAGGAGCAAAGCCCAGCTTTGCCACCTGCTGTTCCACTCTGTCCCATGCTTGCAAAGCAGGAATATTCCTGGCTTCCATATTACATCTCAAAGCAGCAGCCCTGGGAGTACTGCTCAGACTCCAATCTGACTAGTCAGCCTCACATTCCTCCAAGGGCAGAAAAACCACAAACTGGTAGAAAATGGGTATTTTAGACCAAACAGGACCCATTTCAGAGGTCAAATATTCCACGCTGTGTTCCTGAGCATTCCCAAGGCTTTTTGACAGGGAAGTAAAACTCCACACGGGAAGGACCACTTCCCATGTAACAACTTCTTCAGTAAAACTTCCCACATAAAAGCCCAGGTGTCTGTAGCATCCTTGGTAACACATTCCACATACAGTATCAGGTCCCTTGGTACATGGGCCACAGCAGAACCTTCAGCATTAAGAGCCATTTCCCTTGGAACAACATCCTCAGTAAAACGTCCCAGATGAAGGACCAGGTCCTGTGTGGCACCAACCTCTGTGCAGCAGTAAGCTTTATCTGGAACTCACAGAATCAACGCCCGCAGCAGCCCCGGAATTTTAACACAGGATTTTGTGGAACCAAGGAATGGAGGAGCTGTCCTGTCCCAGTTCTGCCTCCTCTGCCAGCAGCAGGGGTGATGCAGCTCTCAGCCATGAGATCAGTTCAACCTCCCAAAGGGAGGGAACACTTACTATGAATCCCAAAGTTCCAGTGCATCATCTGTCTGCTATCTCAGAACTTCAGTTGGTCTTTGTGGGAAAAAAAATCTGTGTTGGGTCCAAGAACTGACTCTAATCCCTGTTACCTGAACTGTCCATCTGCAGGATCAATGTTCAAAATAAACATTGGGTCCTTAAGGGCAGAGTCTGTCACCCTCTGTAAAACCCAAGGGAAGAACAAGGCTCAAAAGGCAGCCCCTGATGCCTCTAGCCCCTGCTGCTGGAAACACTGCCCAGGATTTTGTACAGACAGGACAGAGCCTTTGCACAGCTCTGTCCCGTGGGACCGAGGGTGGCAAACCTGAGAGACTGACAGAAATAGAACAAATGATTGATTCAAATGGACACTGGTGAGCCCCTCCCCAGAACTGTACCCTGCCCAGCTCAGGAGCTGGAACTGCTGTTGCAGGGCACAGCATCTGAAGGAACACTGCAGCCGTGACATTAAAGCCAGCAAAAACAAGGACTAAAGAGAAAAAGATCCTTACCTGGTCCAATGTCCCAATCTCTGGCTCATCCTCACAGGGGGACACTGCTCCAGGAAGGAATCTCCATACAGCCCGTGAGACCGAGGCTAGGACGCTGCCCTGACAGCAGAAGACAAGGGTTAGTGAAGCTTTTAGGACATACTCTGTCCTCAGAGTGGTTTGACAAAACACCCATCAATAATAAGGACAGCCTGCACCCAGGCTTGCAATAGACTTTCGTACGTTATTTCTTCAAAGTCTGTGCTTTAAAATATTTTGATATTGAAAGTGTTTAATCAAGATTTACCATGAGCTCTGCACCCTGCCATGCACCAAGCCCAAAGGAATAACTGGATATCCTCACACTCATCCAGCCTGAGGCAGCTCCCATGTAGGGAGAGTAGTTACAAAAGTATCCCAATTAAAATTTCATTTACTTCTAAATATCCTCACTGAAATTATTTTTATTATTGTTTACTGTATAATGTGTGCTTTATTAATGTATTAGTTATCATCAATAAAGTATAAAAATATATTATGCTAAAATATAGTTTGCACAGATACCTTTGCAAATTCTGAAAGAAGCTGGCCATTATGCTGAACAATCAGCATCCATCTGGATAAAAACCCATGAGCAGAGCTGAAACTGGTTTTCATTGGCAGCTGTACCTTCCTGCAAGTTGTGTTATCGTACCTACGTAGCACACACAGAGATTTCACCCTGCTTATAAACCTTCATGTACTCCCCCCTGCCCCCCACTTGTGCTGCTGCAAAGATGGAAACTGCTAATGGAAGGTTTCAGAAATACAAACCAGCACCATCTGTATTTTTCACCAGGTATGAATGTAGGATGAGCATAACTTCATCACATATGACAGGTGCTAAAATTCCAGATGCTCCTTCAGCTTTCTGACTAATCTAAGATGCTCCTTGAGCTAGAAACCAACAATTTATGCTAGAAAAGGAAACCAGGTTCAGAAGAAATTCTTTTCTTCTATTTTGCCCTAATGATAAACAGGAAGGTTACTGAAACACAGTAATGCACATCATGCTAAAACACTTTGCTCCTATTTTCCATCTCATACTAGCTTAGCAAAAAGGGTGTCTACAAATAGAGCAAGATTGCTTAAAATGAAAAGGACAAAGAACTCAGATATTTTAAATGAAGAGGCTAAAACAAAAATTTACATGGTTCATGCAGAATGTTTTAGGTGGAATAATTCTGTTCCATTACTTCAACTTCTTTGCACTTTGAGAGGACAAGGACTAACAGAGTTTGGAATGTGGGAATCACCATGTAATTATTCAATTTTATTGAAATAAAACTGATTTTTTTCTCCAGTACTAGAGAATCTCAGCTGCTTATCAATGACAATCAATTCATACCAATAGTAAATATTTTTTTTTACCTCTGAGAAGGTTACAAACCTTCACAATAGCTTCCCCACAGCTGGATCTCTGCAAACACTTTTGGAAAACATTTGTGTAGATTCAAAGTCCCAGAACACTGCCTGGATTCCTTCTCTACCATGCAGGAGAGGCCCCAGGCTGGGGCACCCCTGAGGTCCTGGGGCAAAAAGGAAAGTCCCAATCCTAGAAAAAATTCCCCTAAATGAATGCCCCAAGAAAAGCCCAACCACAACTAAAAAACTTCCTGCCCCTAACCAAATAAAACAAAAAAAGAAAACTTTAAATACAGAAAACTTATACCTATTAAAATATTTAATTTCTGGTCCTATCCATATTTGACATTATATATACTACATATATTACTCAATAAATTTTATGGAATTTACATTATAACATATACTACACTTTTATTATTTATTATGTACATGTTTACATTACTAGATCTTTTTTCTATTTTATGTATATATATCTTTACATATATTTGTATGTTTATATTTTTAATATTATTTATTGAAAAGCTCTGCCTCTAACCTAATAGAAACAGAAAAACCCATTATTTTTAACTATATTTAAATGTATTTTTCTATTTATATATATCATACTCTTTGGTATATATAAAGATTTGATTAAGTTGATACTTTATATATATTAAGTATATTATACACTATAACATATATTATTTATATTATATCCTACATATATACTTCTATTTGTTTATATTTTAATTTATATATATTTACACGTACATATATTCATAAATGCAGATATATTTTTAGTTTTATGTTTGTATATATTGCATATTTGTGCATTTATATTTTTGTTTATATAAGCTACATTTATATTATTGATTAAAAATCCTGCCTCTAACCAAATAAGACCAATAATAAATTTATTTAAGGTTTAGTTAGGTATTTTTTATATTTACATTTTTTCTGTCTTCTACACCCAGCCCACCCCGTCCCCCCCTCAGCTTTTTTACCTCCCAAAGAAGGCACAGAACGGCTGCAGCTGCCCCGGGCAGGAGCACGGGGTTTTATTCCTTCCCACGGTCCATCCCCCCAAAAAGGGACTGTGCTCACACTGGGAAGGGGGGGCAGCCCACAGTTCCCCAGCCCCGCAGACACAGGCGGCGAGAGGCAGAGCGAGGGAGTGACAGCAGAGAGGACAAAGGAAGAAATCCCTCCCGCAGCTCTCACCTTGCTGGCTGAGAAAGCAGCTGCCTCCTCCTGCCGGCTGATCTCGGCTGCGGGCAGGGCGATGGCTCGGCAGCTCTGCAGAGTGTTCGTTCTTCCTCGATGTATTTGTGTTTCTCTCCATGTCCCCGGGGCCGGAGGGGAGCAGGCAGAGAGCGCGGAGCGGAGCCGGGACGGCTCGGGAAGGGCCCTTCCTGCAGAGGAGCCCCGCAGAGAAAGCCGCTCCCGCAGCTGCCTGCCGGTGCCCGCGGGGCTCCGGCGTGCCCGCGGTGCCGCTGAGCGCACGGCCCGTGTCCGCACGCCTGGCACTGCCGCGGAAAACGGTGCCGGGTGGGGGGGATTGGCACCGGGGCGCAGGCAGGCAGCCAAATAACCGAGCAGGGACCTCCATTTCCCACCCTTTCTGCCGCCACCTTTGGAAGGTCAGCGAAGAACGACCGAGGTGCCATCATGGGGGTGGCATGAAGCAACTTCCGCCCTTCCTCGCCGCCATCTTTGTGGTGGCCGATGCCACTTCCTGTCGGTCGCCATCTTTGTTGTGGCCGAAATGACTTCCGGTCGGCCGCCGTCTTTTTTGTGGCTCCCTTCAGGGCCCTCGCCCCTCACAAGTGCATCATTCTTGTCACCTGCCTGATCCCGACGCGACTCTGACACCGGTCGACCAACCCTGCGCTTTCGGCGCGGTGTTCCGGCGCCATTCCGACGCTAGAAAGCGTTAGGGTCGTGATTCTGGTTGAATATGGCGGCATTCGGGCCCCGTACGTATTTTCCGTACAATATGGCGGCGCTCCTGCTCTTTACGTATTTCCGGTTTTAAATGGCGGCGCCCATGAGCATCACGTGCTTCCGGTTCAAAATGGCGGCGCCCACCATCGTCACGTGCTTCCGGTTCAAAAATGGCGGCGCCCATGATTGCCACGTGTTTCTGGTTTAAAATGGCTGCGCCCATGCCCGCCACGTGGTTCCGGTTCAAAATGGCTGCGCCCATGATCGCCACGTGTTTCCGGTTCAAAATGGCGGCGCCCGTGATCATCACGTACTTCCGGTTCAAAATGGCGGCGCCCATGATTGCCACGTGTTTCCGGTTTAAAATGGTGGTACCCGTGCCGCCACGTGCTTTTGGTCAAATATGGCGGCTCCAACGCGGCCACTTGGTGCAGGACAAGTATGGCTGCGACTAAATAATCACGTGTTACGGGAGATTATGGCGGCTGCCCTTCGGCCTTGTGATTGGGGACATTTCGTGCGGCGCCAATGAACGTGGTCGGGCCGACGGGGTGATGCGGGACGACGGCCTCATCCGATGACATGGAGGGCAGGCCGACCCTGTGACGCGCGGGAATGGTGACAGTGCTGGGCGGGCCGACCCTATAACCCAGGGGGCGGAGGGCCGTGCCGCGGGGGGCGGGCAGTCGCTGTGAGGCGAGGGGCGGGGCCGTTGCTGTGGCGCGGGGGGCGGGGCCATTGCTATTGGGCGGGGGGGCGGGCAGTCGCTGTGAGGCGAGGGGCGGGGCCGTTGCTGTGAGGCGGGGGGCGGGCCCGTTGCTGTGGCACGGGGGGGTGGGGCCGTTGCTGTGAGGCGGGGGCAGTCTGTCACCGTGTCGCCGTGACCCTAACCCTAAGCCTAACCCCTAACCCTAACCCTAACCCTAACCCCTAACCCTAACCCTAACCCCCTAACCCTAACCCCCTAACCCTAACCCTAACCCCCTAACCCCCTAACCCTAACCCTAACCCCTAACCCTAACCCAAACCCTAACCCTAACCCCAAACCCTAACCCTAACCCCTAACCCTAACCCCTAACCCTAACCCCTAACCCTAACCCCTAACCCTAACCCCGACCCTGACCCTAACCCTAACCCCTAACCCTACCCCAACCCCTTACCCTAACCTCTTACCCCTAACTCTAACCCTAACCCCTAACCCTAAGCCTTTAACCCCAACCCCCTAACCCTAACTCCCTAACCGTAACCCCCTAACCCTAACCCCAACCCCAACCCTAACCCCAACCCCTAACCTCTAACCCTAACCCCTAACCCTGGAATCTAATCCCGGGACCCCTAATCTCGTAATCCCATAATCCTGGGACCCCTAATATCGTAATCCCATAATCCTGGGACCCCTAATATCGTAATCCCATAATCCCATGTCCTCTAATCTCGTAATCTCATAATCCCACGATCCCTAATGTCCTAATCCCATAATCCCGTGATTCCTAATCCCATAATCCCGCGACCCCTAATATCGTAATCGTGTAATCCCGTGACCCCTAATCTCATAATCGCATAATCCTGTGACCCCTAATCGTGTTTTTTGGGGCCCCTGATCCCATAATCTTGTAATCCCGCGACCTCTAATCCTGTAGTCCCATAATCTGGGGCCTTTAACACTGTAATAATGTCATCTTGGACCCCTATGTTAGATGTACTGGTGGGATTAGGTGTCTGGGTGTTAGGGGGTTTGTCTTGGTTACTGGGGTGGTGTTTTGGGAGGTGGTCCTGATTAGGGGTGTGTGCTAAGGTTAGGGAGGGGTGTGAAGTAGGGGTGGGTGCTAGGATTAGGGAGGGGTGTGAAGTAGGGGTGGGTGTTAGGTTTGTGGTGAGTCCTAATTTGGGGTGCGTGTCTGGGGAGGGGGTCCTAATTAGGGTTGGGTGTTTGGGGATGGGGTGCTAATTAAGGTTGGCACTGTGCCAAGTGGAGGGCTGGCCAGCTGCACTTCCCCTCTTCTCCATATGTGGGTGCTGTTGCTCTGTGCATGCGGGTGAGTGCTGTGCTCCAGATTGGACAGCAGGGGGCCGTAGGGTTACATGTATCCTCTAGGGTGTGAGGCATGGGATGGCCACAAGGGGGTGCTGTGGGTTTGTCTTGCATGGTGACAGGGGGGTGGTATGTCAGTCTTTGTGTGGGTGTGCAGGTCTGGGGGAGGGGCTAGGTGTGGGCTGCACTACCTCACAGGTAGGGGTAATTGGGGTTGGCATGGTGCCAACTGGGGGGCTGAGTGGCTGCAGGGACCCCCTGTCTGTGAGGGGGGTGTGGTGTGGGGCCGCCCTGCCCACTGGTGGGGGGGGAGGGGAGTGTGGGGGCATCTGCCAGTTTGTGTGGGTGTGGGCTGGACATCTTTATTGGGTGTGGGTCTCGGAGTGTATGCCTCCCAGGTAGGTGGGGTATGCATTGGTGAGGGGTCAGGTGGGGGCCGTGGCATAATTGGCGCTGTGCCAACTGCTGGGCTGAGTGGCCGCAGGGACCCCCTGGCTGTCTGGGAGGGTGTGGTGTGGGGCAGCTCTGCTGACTTGGGGTGGGAGGGGGGGGGCGCCTGCCATGTGATGTCGGTGGGTGTGGACTTCTGGAGAGGGGGTGTGTCTAGGGGTGTATGCCCTCCCGGTGGGTGGGGCCTAATTGGGTTTGGCACTATGCCAACTGGGGGGCCAAGTGGCCACAGCGACCCCCTATGTGTGTGGGGGGGTGTGGTGTGGGGTCTCTCCTGTGTGATATGGGTGGGGGCTGGACCTCCTGATTGGGGGTTGGCCCCGGGGTGTGCCCCCTGTTGGGTGGGTGGGGCCTAATTTGGCTTGGCATGGTGCCAGCTGTGGGGCTGAGGCTCTGCAGGGATCCCCTAGCTGTGGGATGGGGCTGTGGTGTGGGGGGGAGCCCTGCCCACTGGGGGGGTGTGCATGCAGGGGCCTCCCTCCATGTGATGTGGGGCTGGGTCTACATGCAGGGGGTGGCTGTAATGTATACAGTCCTCAGGTGTGTGGTGGTACCTGCAGGGGTGGGGTAGCTGGCGGGGGCAGATCCCTCCCAGGTGTGTGGAATTGCAGGGGAGGGCTGGGGTAGCCCTGGACCCCCTGGGTGGGGGCTAATTAGGGGCCCTATATAGTATATATAAAAAGAATAAAAACTATAAATCTGGTGCAGCAGTAGAAAGTTTCAGGCTCCCGGGGAGTAAATTGTTTTTATTTGTTTTAAATGTTTTTTTAATTTACTCCCCGGGAGCCTGAAAGTTTCTACTGCTGCTTTTTTAAAGCTATAAAGGAAAAGAGAGTTCGAGAGGAAGAGAGAGAAACAGAAAGAAGCAAAGAAGGACAGAGAGAAACAGAGAGAAGAAGAGAGAGAAGCAAAGAAGGACAGAGAAACAGAAGCAGAGAGAGAAGCAAGGAAGGACAGAGAGAAAGAGAGAAGCTAAGAAGAGAGAAGCAGAGAAACAGAGAGAGAGAAGCAAAAGACAGAGAGAAGCAGAGAAACAAAGGTGGAGAAGGAAATAAATAGGAAAAATAGAGGAAAGTCGAGTTATAGAGGACTTAGAAAAGCAAAGTCAAAAATAGACTGAAAGGTAAAGAAAGAAAGAGTGAGGAAAATAAATAAAGACAGGAGCCAGGGAGGGGTACATGGGGAGAAGCAGTGGGATATCTTTATTAGGGTCAGGGTGGAACTTTATTGAATGATTCTTTTTTTTAAATTACACTTCATCAAAATACAGCCAACCAATGTATACAAAAGCAAGTACAGATACAAACTGAATTACAAATACAATCCATATACATGATGTTACATGCAAACTTACATACAGAGCAGCAAACTTACATACAGAGCAATACGGGGAAATGCAGCAGCAAATGCACAACAATACCATTGACTGCAAGCCAAGTACATATTAACGCAATATATCCATCCTCCTATTCCAGGACTGCTCGCCTCAGTTTGCTTTATTTATACAGGATATCCAAAGGACAATCTGCACACAGAAAAACCTCTCATCTGCTGCATGCTAATCCTTATGCTTACCTGCGACTCGCCGTCGCTCTCCTGGTTCCCGGGAGCCTCGGGAAAATCGCTCTGCCTGACAAAAACCACGGGTCCTGGTCGATCTGCTGGGGATTTTTTCTTCTAAATGCAAAAATTAATTGAAAAACCTGAGAGGTAAAAGAAATGCAAGCAAGGTTAGAACTCTTCAGCACACAAACGCACCCTCGCTCTCATCTCAACCGCTCTGCTAAACCGCACTCGCTGCACTCCTCGGGAACTCGGCTCCCGGGAGCCTCGGGAAAAATCACCCTGCCTGACGAAAACCCCGCGCCCTGGTCAGTCTGCGCCCAAACTTTGGTGATGAACGTCGCCGCGCAGACCAGCTGGGACCGAGGAAAAAAAAACCCAGCCAGGGGGAAAAAAAAAAAACCCCGGCTGGGGATTTTTTATTCTAAGTGTAAAAATTAATTGAAAAAGCTGAAAAGGAAAAGACATGCACGCAAGGTTAGACCTGCTCGGCACACGCGCTCGCTCTGGCTGTCTCAAGCAGCAGCAGACCCACGCAAACTGTCGCAAACAGACAAACAGTCACGCGCTCTTTAGCTGACTGCGATCCTTACCCGAAAAGCTATGCTGAAGAGGACGCTTGGACGCATCTTCCGGCCGCTGGTCTTCGCCGTTCAACCGGAGACTCCGGGAATAGCGGCAGCGGCTGTGGAGATGGATATCTGCCTTGGGTACCTGTGAGACAAAGGAAGGAGGTCAATGAGGGTTTACCTGATGGTTAGGAGATACCCTCAGACATTTCCTACCCAAAATCCCATGGAAAACAGATCAACAATCAAGTTTCATAGCTACTCTACCTAACTGTGACTGTGTGCCCTGCCAGGGCAGGGCAGCTCCGAGCATAAGCAACATATGCAAGGCATGGCAAAGGGAGCAACATCCATTACATATACAAGGCATGACAAAGGGAGCAACATCCATTACATATACCAGACAGGGCAAAGTAAGCAACATCCATTGCATATACAAGGCATGGCTAATTGAGCAACATCACATCAGATACAAGGCATGGCTAAGTGAGCAACATCCATCACATATACAAGGTGTGGCAAAGGGAGCAACATCCATCACATATACAAGGCATGGCAAAGTAAGAGACGTTATACAAAGCAATGTAAGCGCATGATGATGGACTGTGATGCCTTGAGATGAGTTAGTTCTAAAGCTGTGAGGAGGATGCTCCAGAAGCTTGGAGAAAGGAAGGGCTGCCGAGTGACCATGGCCATGGCTCCAAGCTGAAAGGCGGGTTCCCGGGGAGAAAAGATCCGGGACGGCTGAGACGCGAAAAAAATGCTGAAGACACAAAGCGGGGTGGAATGCGCGCCTGTGTCGGAACTGCCCTGCCGAGGCTCTGGTGAGGCCAAGGAGAAACCCGGTCCCTTGGTTTCTGAGGGGCCCCTCCCGCTATGGGCCTGACCTCTAACCTAGCTTCTAATGGCCCCCGCAGATAAAGACTTTTTCCCCTTCTCCCGACCGCTGGCTCCGATACTTACCCTTAGGTAGATGATCTGACAAAATTCATCGGTGCTGGAAATGAATTTTTGCGGTGGAGATATTCTCTTAGTCAGTTACAAAAAAGAAAATTAAACATCAGTGTACCCTCCTAGCAACAGTTGGACCAGAACCAAATGATTCCAGTACTCACCGTCTCCTCAGAATGCCTGGGTCCTCGGGGAATGTGGCCCGTGTTAGTGGCTGATGCCATCTTACCAGGATATAGCTGCAATAAGAGGAGACAATGTGATGTGGCAGGGCTGAAACTGGACCGGACCCACGCTCAGCCCCCCAAATTCCCCGACTCACCGCAATGGCTTGGCCGATGCCAAAGGCTGCCTGGATGGCACCTCCAAAGAGGAAAAGGCAGAGGGTTCATCAGACATTCCTGTAACACTTCTGGAGAGCTTGCAGGAGGAGGGAACAGAGTCTGTTGCCAGGTCAGTGTGGACATCTCACCTTAATAAAAGAGAAAACAAACAGTGATGGATACTTAGAGTTGCACCAGAAAGTGAGACCTCAGAAAAATCAGCTGCTTCTCTAAAAAGGTGGCTGCTCACCTTGCCCAGTTGAACTTCAGTGCAGATACCCAGTTCTAATTCCTAAGAACAAAAGACAAAGAAAAGTGCTGTAACACACTCAGCATTTACTCTGTCCCTGTAAAGGCAAACTGTGACTGACCTTCTCTTGTGATTCTCCTCAGCCGGGATGGGCCTCTGCCTCAGATGGAATTCTTCTGCAGCTGAAAAAAAGGTAGGAGAACAGTCAAAGCCCTGCAGGATAACTAATGTCTCCAGCCACCTTGGCTCAATGTGCATATCATCTTCTGGAGCCCAATACACCCCAAATTACAAAATGCAAGTCCCTAGGACTGCTCCTATCCCACCTAGGCCTGGACTATGAAGCAGGGCAGAGCAGCTCCGAGACAAATACATGCAGGTACCCGTGACACGCCGGACAAGACAAGGGAGGGGATGACGCAAGGGAGGATAAAACTGACTGAAGAATAACTGAGAAGATCAGGAGAATGCAAATGAGATGACGTAGAGGAGACTGAAAGCGAGCCCTTCAGGCTGGAAAACATTGCTAGCAGAAGCATTTCTTCTAACAGAGATGGACATCTCAGAATCCTGTGAGCAGAATCTTCTCCCTATCTGCCCATTCTTCTGGGTCCCCATCTGCTGTAATGGACCCTTGCGGCACGCAGCTGTCAATACAGCTCAGAACAAGATCTTGAAAGACATCTGACTGGATGCTTCAAACAAGAGATGAGATTCAGATGGCTGTCCAAGCTCCTGATGGATGGCACCGGTGCCGGGCCAAGGAATGAAAATAGTGCAAGGTGCTATGAACCGCACCTGGGTTTTTGATACTGCGCTCAAAGGGCTAAGGCAAGACAAGTACAGTACTACACACACAAAAGACACGGACTGCACCAGGGACAAGTGAGGTGACACCTGCCGGAACTGCTCTACCCTGTGCTCCTCAGCAGGGAGATCACATTGATACTTTCCCCTTAGGGGACCTAAGGGCTGCTTCGTGGACATCCCCGCCTCTAAGGCTGCCTTAAAAAATTCCTCCTGACATGCCCAGACCCAGCAACCCCCTCTCCTCCCTTCTGTAAGTCATGCCCCTTCACTTATCTGTCTGATATCCTGGGAACCAGGGAAGAGAATCTATGTTGGCTGTGATGAAAACCCTCTTGCAAGCTGGAAAATTCCTGCCACCACCAGGCTGTTGCCTCCTAGTCACCTACAAAAAAGACACGTAAACATCAGTGTATCCTCTTAGCAGCATATCAACCAAAACCAGATAATTCCACTATTCATCGTCTCCTGAGAATGCCCGGGTCCTCTGGGCACTTTGGCCTGTGTTAGTGGCTGATGCCATCTTCGCAGGATATACCTGGATTAAGAGGAGACAAAGTAATGTGGCAGGGCTGAAATTTGACCGGACCCACGCTCACCCCTCAAACTCCCCGACTCACCGCAATAGCCGGGCTTGGTGCCAAAGGCTGCCCGGATGGCACCTCCAAAGAGGAAAAGGCAAAGGGTTCATCAGACATTCCTGTAATACTCCTGGAGAGCTCACAGGAGCAGTGAACACTGTTGCCAGGTCAGTGAGGAGATCTCACCTTAATAAAAGAGAAAGCAAACAATGATGGATACTTAGAGTTGCACTAGAAAGTGAGACCTCAGCAAAAACAGCTGCTTTTGTAAACAGGTTGCTGCTCACCTTGCCCACTTCAACTTCACTGCAGATATCCAGCTGTAATTCCTAAGAAAAAAAGAAAAACAAAGGTGCTGTAACACACTCATAATTTTCTCTAGCCCCTGCAAAGGCAAACTGTGACTGACCTTCTCAGGGGTGCACCCTCGGCCGGGATGGGCCCTCTGCCTCAGACTGAATTCTTCTGCAGCTGAAAAAAAGGTAGGAGAACAGTCAAAGACCTGCAGTATAACTTAATGCCTCGAGACAACTTGCCTCAATCTGCATATATCTTCTAGAGCCCAATACACCCCAAATGACAAATTGCAAGTCCCTAGGACTGCTTCTATCCCACCTATGCCCGGACTATGCGGCAGGGCAGAGCAGCTCCGGGACAAATACATGCAGGCACCCATGACGCAGGACGTGATAAACCAGGGGATGACAGTAGGGAGGATAAAACTCTGACTGAAGAATGACTGAGAAGTTCAGGAGAATGCAAAAGAGATGACCGAGGGGAGACTGAAAGCGAACCGTTCGGGCTGGAAAAATGCCAGCAGAAGCATTTTTTCTAACAGAGACTGATGTCTCAGAATCCTGTGGGCAGAATCTTCTCTCTATCCTCGCATTCTTCCGAGTCCCGATCTGCTGGAATGGAGCCTTGCGGCGTGCAGCTGTCAATACAGCTCAGAACAAGATCTTGAAAGACATCTGACTGGATGCTTCAAACAAGAGATGAGATTCAGATGGCTGTCAAAACTGCTGAGTCAAAGGGTGGATGGCACCGGTGCCGGGCCAAGGAATGAAGATAGTGCAAGGTGCTATGAACCGCACCTGGATTTTTGATACTGCGCTCAAAGGGCTAAGGCAAGATGTGTACGGTACCACACACACAAAAGACACTGACTGCACCAGGGACAAGTGAGGTGACACCCGCAGGAACTGCTCTACCCTGTGCTCCTCAGCAGGGAGATCAAATTGATACTTTCCCCTTAGGGGGCCTAATGGCTGCTTTGTGGACATCCTCACCTCTAAGGCTGCATTAAAACTCCCTCCTGACAAGCCCAGACCCAGCATTCCCCTCTCCTCCCCTCTGTGAGCCGTGCCCCTCCACTTATCTGTCTGATATCCTGGGAACTGGAGAAGAGAATCCGTGCCATGTGTGATAAAAAGCCTCCTGTGAAAAGACAAACCTGCTGAAAAAAAAAAAATCTTGTGTGTCATTCTTGGCACAACCTGGAAGTTCAGGAAGTTGTATTCCTCCTTAAAAAAAAAATAAAATAAAAAATTAAAGGGCAAAGCCAAAAATTGCAAAAGCGCCTTATTTCTTCTGAATGTGAGAGCCAAAAGCACAAACTGAAATATTAGTTGTGTGCAATGCTATTGTCTTTGCTGTATTTTAAAAGCCCCTGCTGTTTTAGATACCCAAAATCACTTTAAAAAAAAAAAAAAAAAAAAAAAAAAAGAGAGACAAGGTGAAACAACCTCTTTAGAGAGATGAGGGAACTCTTACCTCAGCTGCTTCTCTCTCTGATTCCCACAGAGGGAATGAAGATCCTTAGTAAAGCCTGGGGTTAATATACCCCTGATTGGGACCACCTCTTCCTCCCACCAAAAAGGTGGAGCAAGTTCCACGAGGTATAAAAGGCCTCAGAAGACCTGCAGCTGTTTGGCTCCTCTGAATTGAAAATGAGGTGAGTGCATGCAATGAGAGAAAGGTGAGTCTTTTTTCAATATAAAAGAAGGCTATATAGGAAGTGAAAATGCTATCTTTTATACAAAAAGTACTTTGAAAAAAGGGAAGAAATCTGATCAGAAATAGAACTTTGTGTTTCAGCAGCATAGCGAGATAACTTAGATAATTTATTCAGTTACATAATTATTTCTAATATATTGCTAAGAAGTACAACACATGTGCCTAAGTAGGGTGGATGACTAGGAATAATAAAAACTGTGGAAGTCTCACAGGGACATCTACTTAGCACTAGGTTACAAAAAGAACAGGAAAATTAATAAATTTTTTATCAAGAAAAACTCTCCACCCCTTCGCCCCCCCCCCCCCCCCCCCCCAGTTACATAACATTAGCATAAAACAGCTGTTTCACACTACAAAGGCAGCCAGGGTTCTAAATGGTAGCAGCTTGGATTTAAGAGAAATCAGGATACTATCAAACATTCAGCATGGGAGGCTCATACATGGCCACAGGTGCATAAACATAAATTGAGGCTGTTCTCCCAGTGAAACTTTGCCAGTTATCTTACGTCAATTTAGAGGAGGTCCTTGGCATTCAATGCACAGACAGTTTGCATTTGCAAAATATCCTGTATTGTTTGGCATTCTAGCAGGAGGAAGCCCAGTCGCAGGCACAGGGCTCCACACATGAACACTGGCCCCTTTCATTTTGCAAAAAACACTCACCCTCCCAGTTTCCTAAGAGCAGCTAGGAAGAAGTAGTTGTCACTCCAAATGTAGCCAGCCTTCTTCCTGGTGGCAGCTGGGGTTTTGGAGAAATCCTGACTTGGCCCTCCTGGAAACAGACATAGCACATTCTCAGGCACAGGGTGCTGGATACAAGCAGGGGTCTATTTCTCTCTGAAATGAAACTCACTTCACCACTTTGCCTATGTCTATATAGAGGTGGTGCTTGGCATTCAATGCACAGACAGTTTGCATTTGCAAAATATTCTGTATTGTTTGGAATTCTAGCAGGAGGAAGCCCAGTCTCAGGCACAGGGCTCTACACATGAACACTGGCCCCTTTCACTTTACAAAAAACACTCACCCACCAGGTTTTCTAAGAGCAGCTAGGAAGAAGTAGCTGTCGCTCCAAATGTAGCCAGCCCTCTTCCTGGTGGCAGCTGGGGTTTTGGAGAAATCCTGACTTGGTCCTCCTGGAAACAGACAGAGCACATTCTAAGGCACAAGGCCTGGGATACAAGCAGGGACCTGTTTCCCTCTGAAAGGAAACCCACTTTGACCAGATTAGTTATGCCCATTGACAGGAGGTGCTTGGCAATCAAAAAACTGCCAGGCTTCTAAGTGGGGCCAGTTTGCAAGACATCCTGCGCTGCTTGGAATTTTAGCAGGAGAAAGCCCAGTCTGAGACACAAGGCCCTGGACACAGGCAGTGGTCTATTTCTCTCTGCAATGAAACCCACTTTGCCAGTTTTCTTATGTCTGTATGGAGGAGGTGCTTGGCATTCAATGCACCGACAGGGCTCTAAGTGGTGCCACTTTGCATTTGCCAAATATTCTGTACTGTTTGCCATTTTAGCAGGAGGAAGCCCAGTATCAGTCACAAGGCTCTACACAGGAGCACTGGCCCCTTTCATTTTGCAAAAAACACTCACCCTCCCAGTTTCCTAAGAGCAGCTAGGAAGAAGTAGTTGTCACTCCAAATGTAGCCAGCCTTCTTCCTGGTGGCAGCTGGGGTTTTGGAGAAATCCTGACTTGGTCATTAGAACAGCCTGTTAATATCCAGTCGTACTAAGATAGAAAAATCCAGATATCTTTCTTTTATTATGGGCATTATTTAATTTTTGTTACATGTTTTTTGTTTTTTTTTGTTAGAGACAGAAATATCCTGTGAGTTTATAGGCTTTAGAAAGAACCAGACAATATCCTCAGGTGGTTCTAAAGAATAGCAGCTCAATCAACAGTATTTTTCTCATAGCATGCTAAATAAATATAAAAAATTATCCAAATAGACAGAGAGGTATAAGCTCACTTTTGAGAATGAAGGTTTTTTTGACAAGGGAAAAAAAGAAACTTTTAAATACTTAATTAATTTGACTTCTCTCTGAAGCATATTGGTTTACCAGAAATTTTACCCAGAAGGTATTTTTAATGAGCTACTCAGATGATTTTTGTGCAAGAGAGGTTTAATACAAAGGCAATTTGTCTTAGTAATTCACATCTGTTTTCTATACACTAAGACTGAATGCCCTTAAATATTTATGTGTCTTTTATATTTCCTTTTGGCTAGAATAAAAGTGGGCTAAACTTATCTAAAATGCAACTTTACTCAAAATCTGGATTTTAACTGTACGTGAGTCTCTTATTCCAATATCTGCTCAGAAATGGTTTCCAAACTTCACAGTTAAACACTGTGAGAGAGCACATTAAAAATAAATTTTTAAAAGAAAAGTAGTGTAATCAAGACAAGGAGACAAACTGCAGTAGGAAAATCAACCCAAAAGAGACATTTTTGGCTCCCAGGACACTGTTGAGCTGATTCTCAAAGAAAACACTTAAATTTTTAATATTAATGTAGATGCAGAAATGCGGACATGTGGAATAAAAGCAATAAGTAAAAGGATATGATCTTTATTTTTTCACTGCACAGGTAGCAAGAGAGAAAGAGTAAAAACGTATCTATTGACCAACACAGAAACTTTCTATTTTATCCTGTTCTTTGCCAAAAAAATTGAGACAGTAAAGCCACATTAAGGCAATTCAAAATCTTGCTACTGCTCTGGTAGCCTGAGTTTGATAAATATCAATTGGCTATAACACCAGAGTGCATATCAGAAAACTATAGGAGACAATTGAATTTGCTTCTGTTTTAAGTTGAGAACAATTCATAGAAGTCTGACCAATATAAATAGAAAAATTGTGCCTAAATATTATCAGGAATGAGCCTCTTTCAGTAGAGATAGGAATCTTTTGCATATATAATTAAAAAAAGAAAGCCATCAAGCCCATAGCATTAGAAAAATATTTTGGAAACATTATTTATCAAATGGTAAAATGCATATTAAGCAAATTTACCAAGCTGTAAGAATTAAAGAAAAAGCCCCAAATCATGCTGATTCATTAGGCTTTGTGAATGTGCATGAAAATTTATTATGAGAAACTGAAGGAATTCATCATACTAAAACAAGTCACACAGATAAATTTCTATCAAATTAACATGTATAAACACAGCTAGAATTTATGCTATAGACACAGCCAGTTTCAAGTTTACCCAAGGGAAACTCCTGAAATTTTGAAGCCTGAAGAAAAGATAATGATTTCAATGCATGCGTACTGTGAAATTTCCAAAGATAAGGTGTTAGTTTTGCTTCAAGTTCTACTTTGTGTTTTGGAATCTAAAAGACAAAAAAGTAATTTGTCTTTCAAATTCAGTAATCCATAAACATGAATGGCCTGAAGTTTGCCATATTAAGAGGAAAAAGCCTGAAGTTCAGTTTTCAACAAAACTTGCAGTTATAGTCAATCAGCAGGACTATTTTGCATGCAAGATTATTATAGGAAATTAATAAAATGAAGATTCTAAAAATCTTCTAGATAAAGCTCATAACATTGCTGACATATAATCAAATACATTAATTAAGAGACAAGAGTAAGTGTATTTTTTCCAGATTTTTTAAAAAGTTCACAGTAAATAATAATTTATCCCCTGCAGGATTTCAAATTTAGAAAATTTTGATGCCATAAAAAGTAGAAATAAAATTAATCTTTACATATCAGATTTTTATAGCAAATAGAAACAATCAAAAAGGGGACATCTAATCCTATATTTTGGGTCTCATTGAGTCCTCTGTGTTTCATTTGAGCAGCATGAGTCTGAAAATATTGCTAACATTGTGCAGATTATCAGATTAACCTAATTTCTTTATAAACCATGAATAGTACTACAATATCTGAAGCTTCTTAAAATGGCAAAAGTAATTATGATTATATGCAAGTAGATCATATATTCTAGAGAAAAAAGCAAAAATAGGGAGGATGAGTACATCATCTGAAATAAACAGAGGACTAGAAGTTTTTGCAATAGCATATCTATATACTGGAAATTACTAATTTGTCAAGAAGAATAAAATAAAATTAACTTAGTGCTAATCAATTAAATACTCCAATTATATGATAAAAATACCCCAGAAAAGCAGACTCATAAATGAAAGGCTTTTACAGTGCTTAAAAAATTACAGCCTGTGCAAGAGAGCATGTTTGATCCTTTGTTTAATTTAGGTAAATAATGTCAAAGGATCAAAGATTCTGAAAGGTTTTAATGGAATTGTACAAGATCTATCAAATGCCACAGGAAAAAGCCAATTTCTAACTGTACATCAGCAACACTTGATTTTTAAGGTGGTGGCAGACATACAGAAACTCCATCTGTGACCCTACAGATTAATATAAGAGTCATAAATAAATACAGTGAAGAAAATAATAAGTGAAATTAAATCTCTATGGATTAGCAATAAAGACATCATTTTCATCTCCATATAGGTGTTAAGATATTTATGGCATTTAGAATGCAACTGACTGTGCACTCAAGTACCCCAAACCAACTGATCAAGCTGTTCTATTGATTTTTTTCTCATCTTCAGATCAGGTTTGCTTCACTGGCTTTGTTCCATGTCATTAAAAATTACTGGGTGATATTATGGGGTTTTTTCATCATAATGGTTATCAGCCAGCAGTTCCACCTACCTGGGGTCAATCAATACCCCAGTTTTTATTAAATCCTGGAGTACATTAGTCTCCCCAACTAGAACTAGATGCTGGGCTTATATACCCTTACATACTTTCATAATTATCTCAGGATAATAGTGTTACTCAGAGTTTCATCCTTGAGATGCTCATCAATGCTGATGAAGCCAGGAACAGACAATATTTCTTAAATCAGAGAGCCAACACAGCCCTTTGCTTCTCCTGACCCATGGGTCAGCTTAGTAAACTGCATCAAACAATTCTTCTACTGGCTTTGTCTGTATGATTTGAGTCATAACTATGTCTCCTCATCACCTTGCAGTGCACACATCTTTTTCTTACCTTGTCCTTTTCTGACCCTTTCAACATCTGATAAAGAAATACTGTCTTAATTTCCTTGTTTTTTCCAATGAGGCACCACCTGCTTTGCTTCTTTTCCTACCTACTCTAACGTCTTGACTAAACTCAACATGTCTGTCTCACCAGCTCTAGGATATGACCATTTCATCACCCTCTGATGCAGACAAGGCTAGGGGGGTCTCACAGGAGAATCCAAAGCACTGTTCTACCCCACTTAACTCACAGTCTCTTAACTGGAATTATCCACTAGGTTGTGTTTCCCAGGCATTGTGTATCAGCAGACAAAGACCTTTACACTGTGTTTAACACTTGTGTTTCTTTTGAGGTCTAGTGTTTTTGTGATCAGTGGAATACAGTTAAGTGTCAGTGCAACATTCCTTCTAATTTAGTAATTTTTTCAAATTTTGTGCAATTAAGTACAACTAGTCTGCTCCAAACATTCTGACACGATTGTTGAATAATAATTCTTGCATAAATACAAGATTAGATTTCTATATTTATTAGTATAGGGTTTTTACCCAAAATTATTCTCTATTTTTCAATTTAAAAAAATACTCAGGTTGATTTCAAAAACAGGTATGGAAACCCCTTGCATGCTCACTGAATAGCTGTACTATTTCTCTCTTGAAGGAACACAAAGAAAACTACAACCTTTACCCTTTGCCTGTTCTCCATGAATTCTATCATGCTGTGAATGCAGCTGTACATTTATTGTGAAATACAAAGTCTTCTACAGCACTGCTTCCAGGCATCATTTAATCACTGCAGTGTTTGTCTGGAGAGGCACTATGCCATAAACAATCCTTTCTCTTCACCTCATAACTTTAAATACACTTTTCAACCTCAACCTACACTACTCATGGAGTTTGGTTTAATTGTAAAGATATACATGAGATCAAAGGAAATAATTGTCTGAAGAAAAGTGAGATTTTGTCTTAGGAGTTAGTATATAAATGAGTTTTATAAACAAAATGAAACTCTTACTAGCTAAACAGGTACACAGACCTCTTATCATCTTCCAAATATTATCAAGGGCTCCATCAAACATATTTTACATTAACTAAGTAGCCAAAATTAAAAAATAAATTGCCATTTCTCTACTTCATAAAAGTATTGTGAAGTTTCACTGAACAATACTTACAAAGAAATTATTTCCAATGATAGTTTTCTAGTACTTTAACATAGAGAACTTTATTCATGATTTAAGTTCATTACTATTCTTCCAAAACAAATTCTAGTGACATCATAGGTATGTTTCCTATAATGTATCCATATGATCCATCCTATAATGTAAGGGATTTTATTTTTGACAGAGATAGGGTGAGGGGATCTAACTTTTCCCATAATTTCTTTTTCTTTAAGATGTTGCCATTAACTGGTTTCTACTTTACAGCAGAGACTCTGATCAATGTTCTTTGTGAGCTCTACTGTCTAATTAGAAGTTAATCCTAAAGAAACAAAATTAATTCAGTGAAATACCCCTTCATCTCCCTGTTTTTAAGATACTGATGCTTAAGATTTGGTTGGTTGGTTTAAAGTTTGAGTTTTAAAACTGGATGTTCCAAAACCCCCATATCCCAATGGCAGTATTTTTAATAAGTACCAGCAATGATTGCACAGACACTTAATGAAAAACATAAAATGCATTTACTCTTCTAGTCAAGATGCTTCACTGCCTGGATGTAACAAGTCTTAATTGTGTCTTTATCTATCCCTGTCCTAAGTAGGTTGTATGACATTTATAGGATGGCCTAGATGGAGACAGATATTTGGCTATTCAATGTATGCATCTTATAACTGCATTTTTTTTATTTTCTGTAGCGAAAATAAATAAAATATTTAATATCACTAGAAAATTTATGTTTTTCAAAATAACAAAATTTCAGAAGAAATACTTTCAGACAATCACATAAGAAAAAGGCATCAAGAAAACACAGTTCATTAGACAGAAAAGCATGATAGAATTTTTAACTTGCTACAAATATCTGACTAGTATATACTCATATACTATGATATGATATATATGATGAACTAAATTATAAATTTAAAACCAGCACAGCTGAAGATACCACTTTGCTGCAGGCTTCAAAACAAGGAAAATAACAGACAATAAGAGCAGAAAGGAAGATTTTTTTTTTTTTGGTAGAGACTGTTCTTTTGATTTTGTATCCTGCTAATAGTATCTTCATGTAGTGCACTATGACTGTTTATTTGTAGCATGTGTCTTTCCAGTGTCACATTTGACCTCAAATTTATTGCAAATTGTACCTACTAGCTTTCATTCTTTAAAATCAAAGGCTGCAAAAGGTTCATTTTCTAAATCTGGATTTGTACATTAGAAGTTATTGAAACTATTGGTGAGGAAAAAGGAAAAGTACTTGTCAACACAGCCTTCTTCTGTCATCACAAACCCAAGGAGAGTGTTTAGATTAATCGTAGCAAAACAAAACTTTTAGAATATATATTGATTTCCTTCCTCTTAATGCTCCCATAAATCATAATCATCATGTGCCATGCCTATGTGCCCTTGATTCTGCCAGCCATGATCTAATCTTATAACTCAAGCTTCCCAGAAAAGAACATTTTTCTTAGGTTTTTTTTTTTTTTTCTTCTTACATATGCATTTCCCTGCCACCCTGCAGGAATATAGCTGACTTGAGTTAGGGTGATAAGGTCATTTCAAGGTCACCCAAGTGGATTGATAAATGGCAGGATTTGTGTGAACCCTAGGGTGCCTATACATGTATTCAGAGGGTTTTTAAAACAGGTGGTTAGAAATACTTTATTAAAAATTATTTCTTCTTCTTTTTTTTATTAATATACTTAAGTCTTTGCACCTTTTAAAGTGAACAAGCCAATTAGCAATCCACACCTCTGATGGATGTACATTATTTCTTATTGTCTGAACTTACGTGTTTCAGCTACACAACTCCACAACAATTTGAGAGATTTCTTTTTTTTGTTACAATACATTCCATTGGTTTAATATTGATGGCAATTGTGAACTCTGTTTTGGCAATATCCTCATATTCCATGGATAAAAAGAAAATCAAAACAGTAGTGCAAAACAGTTCTCAATTTTTATATTGAGAAAATTAGACTCTCAGTAAAGGGGGCTAGATTATTTAGCAGCCTTACTGTAGAGGTCTTTCTGTGATATATTTAGGAAAAAAAAAATGGGAAAAGCAGGACATGCTTTACCAAGAACACACCAAGACTGTTAACTTCTTGAATGTGTGCTTTTCCCATCACCTAGCTCACTTTCCCACAGAAATAACTGATGTTAAAACTTTTTTCTTTCACTTATGTGTTCGACTTCTTCCCAAAAGCTTCTGCAATCACTGGTAACCTTTCTTCCACCAGTGCCAGAGCCTGCATTTGGAGAAATAATGGGAATTCCAGTTTTCTCTGGCTGTGGGTACTCTGGACAAAAGCTTTTCCCCTGGATCCTGAACCTATTCACCAAGGCCTCTTAGAGTGCCTAGGAACCTGCCAAGCCTCAGGCTCATCACTGCAACTCATCTTGATTGTATTTTATCAACAGCCTGACGA
>NW_027636079.1:0-57474 GCF_903797595.1 Erithacus rubecula | reverse complement strand
AGAAAACTCTCGTCTGCCACACGCAACTCCTTATGCTTACCTGCGACTCACCGTCGCTCTCCTGGTTCCCGGGAGCCTCGGGAAATCCTCCTGCCTGACGAAAACCCCGGGCCCTGGTCGGTCTGCGCCCGAACTCTGGCCATGAACGTCGCCTCACAGACCGGCTGGGACCGAGGAAAAAAAAACACAGCCGGGGGAAAAAAAAAAATCCAGCCGGGGGAAAAAAACCCAGCTGGGGGGGAAAAAACAACCCCCCTGGCTGGGGATTTTTATTCTAAATGTAAAAATTAATTTAAAAACCTGAAAGGTAAAAGTCACGCACGCAAGGTTAGAGCCTGTCAGCACACACACTCGCACAGGTGACGCAAGCATCGGCAGACAGACGCAAACTCTCACAGACAGACATGAACAGCCCCACAATCTTCAGCTGACACGCTGACTGCAATCCTTTCTTGAAACGCTCTGAAGAGGATGCTTGAACACATCTTCTGGCTGCTGGTCTTCAACATCGAACGGCAGATTCCGGGAAAAGCATCGGTGGCTGCGGAGATGGATATCTGCCTCGGGGCCTGTGAGACAATGGGAGGAGGTCAACGAGGGTTTACCTGACAGTTAGGAGACCCACACACATTTCCTACCCAAAATCCCATGGAAAAGAGATCAACAATAAAGTTTCATAGCTGCTCTACCTAACTGTGACTGTGTGCCAGGGCAGGGCAGCTCTGGGTGTAAGCACATACAAGGCACATACAAGGCACGGCAAAGCAATCACCTTACAAGGCTTGGCAAAGTAAGCCCATATAATGAACCAGGGTTCATTCCCTCCTCTGGCTGATGGAACCTAAACCCAGGTGTTGTGGGATTCAAGGAGCAAAGCCCAGCTTTGCCACCTGCTGTTCCACTCTGTCCCATGTTGCAAAGCAGGAATATTCCTGGCTTCCATATTACATCTCAAAGCAGCAGCCCTGGGAGTACTGCTCAGACTCCAACTGACTAGTCAGCCTCACATTCCTCCAAGGGCAGAAAAACCACAAACTGGTAGAAAATGGGTATTTTAGACCAAACAGGACCCATTTCAGAGGTCAAATATTCCACGCTGTGTTCCTGAGCATTCCCAAGGCTTTTTGACAGGGAAGTAAAACTCCACACGGGAAGGACCACTTCCCATGTAACAACTTCTTCAGTAAAACTTCCCACATAAAAGCCCAGGTGTCTGTAGCATCCTTGGTAACACATTCCACATACAGTATCAGGTCCCTTGGTACATGGGCCACAGCAGAACCTTCAGCATTAAGAGCCATTTCCCTTGGAACAACATCCTCAGTAAAACGTCCCAGATGAAGGACCAGGTCCTGTGTGGCACCAACCTCTGTGCAGCAGTAAGCTTTATCTGGAACTCACAGAATCAACGCCCGCCAGCCCCGGAATTTTAACACAGGATTTTGTGGAACCAAGGAATGGAGGAGCTGTCCTGTCCCAGTTCTGCCTCCTCTGCCAGCAGCAGGGTGATGCAGCTCTCAGCCATGAGATCACTTCAACCTCCCAAAGGGAGGGAACACTTACTATGAATCCCAAAGTTCAGTGCATCATCTGTCTGCTATCTCAGAACTTCAGTTGGTCTTTGTGGGAAAAAAAATCTGGGTTGGGTCCAAGAACTGACTCTAATCCCTGTTACCCTGAACTTGTCCATCTGCAGGTATCAATGTTCAAAATAAACATTGGGTCCTTAAGGGCAGAGTCTGTCACCCTCTGTAAACCCAAGGGAAGAACAAGGCTCAAAAGGCAGCCCCTGATGCCTCTAGCCCCTGCTGCTGGAAACACTGCCCAGGATTTTGTACAGACAGGGACAGAGCCTTTGCACAGCTCTGTCCCGTGGGACCGAGGGTGGCAAACCTGAGAGACTGACAGAAATAGAAACAAATGATTGATTCAAATGGACACTGGTGAGGCCCCTCCCCAGAACTGTACCCTGCCCAGCTCAGGAGCTGGAACTGCTGTTGCAGGGCACAGCATCTGAAGGAACACTGCAGCCGTGACATTAAAAGCCAGCAAAAACAAGGACTAAAGAGAAAAAGATCCTTACCTGGTCCAATGTCCCAATCTCTGGCTCATCCTCACAGGGGGACACTGCTCCAGGAAGGAATCTCCATACAGCCCGTGAGACCGAGGCTAGGACGCTGCCCTGACAGCAGAAGACAAGGGTTAGTGAAGCTTTTAGGACATACTCCTGTCCTCAGAGTGGTTTGACAAAACACCCATCAATAATAAGGACAGCCTGCACCCAGGCTTGCAATAGACTTCGTACGTTATTTCTTCAAAGTCTGTGCTTAAAATATTTTGATATTGAAAGTGTTTAATCAAGATTTACCATGAGCTCTGCACCCTGCCATGCACCAAGCCCAAAGGAATACTGGATATCCTCACACTCATCCAGCCTGAGGCAGCTCCCATGTAGGGAGAGTAGTTACAAAAGTATCCCAATTAAAATTTCATTTACTTCTAAATATCCTCACTGAAATTATTTTATTATTGTTTACTGTATAATGTGTGCTTTATTAATGTATTAGTTATCATCAATAAGTATAAAAATATATTATGCTAAAATATAGTTTGCACAGATACCTTGCAAATTCTGAAAGAAGCTGGCCATTATGCTGAACAATCAGCATCCATCTGATAAAAACCCATGAGCAGAGCTGAAACTGGTTTTCATTGGCAGCTGTACCTTCCTGCAAGTTGTGTTATCGTACCTACGTAGCACACACAGAGATTTCACCCTGCTTATAACCTTCATGTACTCCCCCTGCCCCCCACTTGTGCTGCTGCAAAGATGGAAACTGCTAATGGAAGGTTTCAGAAATACAAACCAGCACCATCTGTATTTTCACCAGGTATGAATGTAGGATGAGCATAACTTCATCACATATGACAGGTGCTAAAATTCCAGATGCTCCTTCAGCTTTCTGACTAATCTAAGATGCTCCTTGAGCTAGTAAACCAACAATTTATGCTAGAAAAAGGAAACCAGGTTCAGAAGAAATTCTTTTCTTCTATTTTGCCCTAATGATAAACAGGAAGGTTACTGAAACACAGTAATGCACATCATGCTAAAACACTTTGCTCCTATTTTCCATCTCATACTAGCTTAGCAAAAAGGGTGTCTACAAATAGAGCAAGATTGCTTAAAATGAAAAGGACAAAGAACTCAGATATTTTAAATGAAGAGGCTAAAACAAAAATTTACATGGTTCATGCAGAATGTTTTAGGTGGAATAATTCTGTTCCATTACTTCAACTTCTTTGCACTTTGAGAGGACAAGGACTAACAGAGTTTGGAATGTGGGAATCACCATGTAATTATTCAATTTTATTGAAATAAAACTGATTTTTTTCTCCAGTACTAGAGAATCTCAGCTGCTTATCAATGACAATCATTCATACCATAGTAAATATTTTTTTTTACCTCTGAGAAGGTTACAAACCTTCACAATAGCTTCCCCACAGCTGGATCTCTGCAAACACTTTTGGAAAACATTTGTGTAGATTCAAAGTCCCAGAACACTGCCTGGATTCCTTCTCTACCATGCAGGAGAGGCCCCAGGCTGGGGCACCCCTGAGGTCCTGGGGCAAAAAGGAAAGTCCCAATCCTAGAAAAAATTCCCCTAAATGAATGCCCCAAGAAAGCCCAACCACAACTAAAAAACTTCCTGCCCCTAACCAAATAAAACAAAAAAAGAAACTTTAAATACAGAAAACTTATACCTATTAAAATATTTAATTTCTGGTCCTATCCATATTTGACATTATATATACTACATATATTACTCAATAAATTTTATGGAATTACATTATAACATATACTACACTTTTATTATTTATTATGTACATGTTTACATTACTAGATCTTTTTTCTATTTTATGTATATATCTTTACATATATTTGTATGTTTATATTTTTAATATTATTTATTGAAAAGCTCTGCCTCTAACCTAATAGAAACAGAAAAACCCATTATTTTTAACTATATTAAATGTATTTTCTATTTATATATATCATACTCTTTGGTATATATAAAGATTTGATTAAGTTGATACTTTATATATATTAAGTATATTATACACTATAACATATATTATTTATATTATATCCTACATATATACTTCTATTTGTTTATATTTTAATTTATATATATTTACACGTACATATATTCATAAATGCAGATATATTTTTAGTTTATGTTTGTATATATTGCATATTTGTGCATTTATATTTTTGTTTATATAAGCTACATTTATATTATTGATTAAAAATCCTGCCTCTAACCAAATAAGACCAATAATAAATTTATTTAAGGTTTAGTTAGGTATTTTTTATATTTACATTTTTTCTGTCTTCTACACCCAGCCCACCCCGTCCCCCCCTCAGCTTTTTAACCTCCCAAAGAAGGCACAGAACGGCTGCAGCTGCCCGGGCAGGAGCACGGGTTTTATTCCTTCCCACGGTCCATCCCCCCAAAAAGGGACTGTGCTCACACTGGGAAGGGGGGGCAGCCCACAGTTCCCCAGCCCCGCAGACACAGGCGGCGAGAGGCAGAGCGAGGGAGTGACAGCAGAGAGGACAAAGGAAGAAATCCCTCCCGCAGCTCTCACCTTGCTGGCTGAGAAAGCAGCTGCCTCCTCCTGCCGGCTGATCTCGGCTGCGGGCAGGGCGATGGCTCGGCAGCTCTGCAGAGTGTTCGTTCTTCCTCGATGTATTTGTGTTTCTCTCCATGTCCCCGGGGCCGGAGGGGAGCAGGCAGAGAGCGCGGAGCGGAGCCGGGACGGCTCGGGAAGGGCCCTTCCTGCAGAGGAGCCCCGCAGAGAAAGCCGCTCCCGCGCAGGCTGCCTGCCGGTGCCCGCGGGGCTCCGGCGTGCCCGGCGGTGCCGCTGAGCGCACGGCCCTGTCCGCACGCCTGGCACTGCCGCGGAAAACGGTGCCGGGTGGGGGGGATTGGCACCGGGGCGCAGGCAGGCAGCCAAATAACCGAGGCAGGGACCTCCATTTCCCACCCTTTCTGCCGCCACCTTTGGAAGGTCAGCGAAGAACGACCGAGGTGCCATCATGGGGGTGGCATGAAGCAACTTCCGCCCTTCCTCGCCGCCATCTTTGTGGTGGCCGATGCCACTTCCTGTCGGTCGCCATCTTTGTTGTGGCCGAAATGACTTCCGGTCGGCCGCCGTCTTTTTTGTGGCTCCCTTCAGGGCCCTCGCCCCTCACAAATGCATCATTCTTGTCACCTGCCTGATCCCGACGCGACTCTGACACCGGTCGACCAACCCTGCGCTTTCGGCGCGGTGTTCCGGCGCCATTCCGACGCTAGAAAGCGTTAGGGTCGTGATTCTGGTTGAATATGGCGGCATTCGGGCCCCGTACGTATTTCCGTACAATATGGCGGCGCTCCTGCTCTTTACGTATTTCCGGTTTTAAATGGCGGCGCCCATGAGCATCACGTGCTTCCGGTTCAAAATGGCGGCGCCCACCATCGTCACGTGCTTCCGGTTCAAAAATGGCGGCGCCCATGATTGCCACGTGTTTCTGGTTTAAAATGGCTGCGCCCATGCCCGCCACGTGGTTCCGGTTCAAAATGGCTGCGCCCATGATCGCCACGTGTTTCCGGTTCAAATGGCGGCGCCCCGTGATCATCACGTACTTCCGGTTCAAAATGGCGGCGCCCATGATTGCCACGTGTTTCCGGTTTAAAATGGTGGTACCCGTGCCGCCACGTGCTTTTGGTCAAATATGGCGGCTCCAACGCGGCCACTTGGTGCAGGACAAGTATGGCTGCGACTAAATAATCACGTGTTACGGGAGATTATGGCGGCGGCCCTTCGGCCTTGTGATTGGGGACATTTCGTGCGGCGCCAATGAACGTGGTCAGGAGCCTGACGGGGTGATGCGGGACGACGGCCTCATCCGATGACATGGAGGGCAGGCCGACCCTGTGACGCGCGGGAATGGTGACAGTGCTGGGCGGGCCGACCCTATAACCCAGGGGGCGGAGGGCCGTGCCGCGGGGGGGCGGGCAGTCGCTGTGAGGCGAGGGGCGGGGCCGTTGCTGTGGCGCGGGGGGCGGGGCCATTGCTATTGGGCGGGGGGGGCGGGCAGTCGCTGTGAGGCGAGGGGCGGGGCCATTGCTGTGAGGCGGGGGGCGGGCCCGTTGCTGTGGCACGGGGGGGGTGGGGCCGTTGCTGTGAGGCGGGGGCAGTCTGTCACCGTGTCGCCGTGACCCTAACCCTAAGCCTAACCCCTAACCCTAACCCTAAGCCTAACCCCTAACCCTAACCCTAACCCCCTAACCCTAACCCCCTAACCCTAACCCTAACCCCCTAACCCTAACCCTAACCCAACCCTAACCCCTAACCCTAACCCAAACCCTAACCCTAACCCCAAACCCTAACCCTAACCCCAAACCCTAACCCTAACCCCTAACCCTAACCCCTAACCCTAACCCCACCCTAACCCCTAACCCTAACCCCGACCCTGACCCTAACCCTAACCCCTAACCCTACCCCAACCCCTTACCCTAACCTCTTACCCCTAACTCTAACCCTAACCCCTAACCCTAACCCCAACCCCCTAACCCTAACCCCCTAACCCTAACCCCCTAACCCTAACCCCAACCCCAACCCTAACCCCAACCCCTAACCTCTAACCCTAACCCCTAACCCTGGAATCTAATCCCGGGACCCCTAATCTCGTAATCCCATAATCCTGGGACCCCTAATATCGTAATCCCATAATCCTGGGACCCCTAATATCGTAATCCCATAATCCCATGTCCTCTAATCTCGTAATCTCATAATCCCACGATCCCTAATGTCCTAATCCCATAATCCCGTGATTCCTAATCCCATAATCCCGCGACCCCTAATATCGTAATCGTGTAATCCCGTGACCCCTAATCTCATAATCGCATAATCCTGTGACCCCTAATCGTGTTTTTTGGGGCCCCTGATCCCATAATCTTGTAATCCCGCGACCTCTAATCCTGTAGTCCCATAATCTGGGGCCTTTAACACTGTAATAATGTCATCTTGGACCCCTATGTTAGATGTACTGGTGGGATTAGGTGTCTGGGTGTTAGGGGGTTTGTCTTGGTTACTGGGGTGGTGTTTTGGGAGGTGGTCCTGATTAGGGGTGTGTGCTAAGGTTAGGGAGGGGTGTGAAGTAGGGGTGGGTGCTAGGATTAGGGAGGGGTGTGAAGTAGGGTGGGTGTTAGGTTTGTGGTGAGTCCTAATTTGGGGTGCGTGTCTGGGGAGGGGGTCCTAATTAGGGTTGGGTGTTTGGGGATGGGGTGCTAATTAAGGTTGGCACTGTGCCAAGTGGAGGGCTGGCCAGCTGCACTTCCCCTCTTCTCCATATGTGGGTGCTGTTGCTCTGTGCATGCGGGTGAGTGCTGTGCTCCAGATTGGACAGCAGGGGGCCGTAGGGTTACATGTATCCTCTAGGGTGTGAGGCATGGGATGGCCACAAGGGGGTGCTGTGGGTTTGTCTTGCATGGTGACAGGGGGGTGGTATGTCAGTCTTTGTGTGGGTGTGCAGGTCTGGGGGAGGGGCTAGGTGTGGGCTGCACTACCTCACAGGTAGGGGTAATTGGGGTTGGCATGGTGCCAACTGGGGGGCTGAGTGGCTGCAGGGACCCCCTGTCTGTGAGGGGGGTGTGGTGTGGGGCCGCCCTGCCCACTGGTGGGGGGGGGGGGGAGTGTGGGGGCATCTGCCAGTTTGTGTGGGTGTGGGCTGGACATCTTGATTGGGTGTGGGTCTCGGAGTGTATGCCTCCCAGGTAGGTGGGGTATGCATTGGTGAGGGGTCAGGTGGGGGCCGTGGCATAATTGGCGCTGTGCCAACTGCTGGGCTGAGTGGCCGCAGGGACCCCTGGCTGTCTGGGAGGGTGTGGTGTGGGGCAGCTCTGCTGACTTGGGGTGGGAGGGGGGGGGCGCCTGCCATGTGATGTCGGTGGGTGTGGACTTCTGGAGAGGGGGTGTGTCTAGGGGTGTATGCCCTCCCAGTGGGTGGGGCCTAATTGGGTTTGGCACTGTGCCAACTGGGGGGCCAAGTGGCCACAGCGACCCCCTATGTGTGTGGGGAGGTGTGGTGTGGGGTCTCTCCTGTGTGATATGGGTGGGGGCTGCACCTCCTGATTGGGGGTTGGCCCCGGGGTGTGCCCCCTGTTGGGTGGGTGGGGCCTAATTTGGCTTGGCATGGTGCCAGCTGTGGGGCTGAGGCTCTGCAGGGATCCCCTAGCTGTGGGATGGGGCTGTGGTGTGGGGGCAGCCCTGCCCACTGGGGGGGTGTGCATGCGGGGGCCTCCCTCCATGTCATGTGGGGCTGGGTCTACATGCAGGGGGTGGCTGTAATGTATACAGTCCTCAGGTGTGTGGTGGTACCTGCAGGGGTGGGGTAGCTGGCGGGGGCAGATCCCTCCCAGGTGTGTGGAATTGCAGGGGAGGGCTGGGGTAGCCCTGGACCCCCTGGGTGGGGGCTAATTAGGGGCCCTATATAGTATATATAAAAAGAATAAAAACTATAAGTCTGGTGCAGCAGTAGAAAGTTTCAGGCTCCCGGGGAGTAAATTGTTTTTATTTGTTTTAAATGTTTTTTTAATTTACTCCCCGGGAGCCTGAAAGTTTCTACTGCTGCTTTTTTAAAGCTATAAAGGAAAAGAGAGTTCGAGAGGAAGAGAGAGAAACAGAAAGAAGCAAAGAAGGACAGAGAGAAACAGAAACAGAGAGAAGAAGAGAGAGAAGCAAAGAAGGACAGAGAAACAGAAGCAGAGAGAGAAGCAAGGAAGGACAGAGAGAAAGAGAGAAGCTAAGAAGAGAAGCAGAGAAACAGAGAGAGAGAAGCAAAAGACAGAGAGAAGCAGAGAAACAAAGGTGGAGAAGGAAATAAATAGGAAAAATAGAGGAAAGTCGAGTTATAGAGGACTTAGAAAAGCAAAGTCAAAAATAGACTGAAAGGTAAAGAAAGAAAGAGTGAGGAAAATAAATAAAGACAGGAGCCAGGGAGGGGTACATGGGGAGAAGCAGTGGGATATCTTTATTAGGGTCAGGGTGGAACTTTATTGAATGATTCTTTTTTTTAAATTACACTTCATCAAAATACAGCCAACCAATGTATACAAAAGCAAGTACAGATACAAACTGAATTACAAATACAATCCATATACATGATGTTACATGCAAACTTACATACAGAGCAGCAAACTTACATACAGAGCAATACGGGGAAATGCAGCAGCAAATGCACAACAATACCATTGACTGCAAGCCAAGTACATATTAACGCAATATATCCATCCTCCTATTCCAGGACTGCTCGCCTCAGTTTGGTTTATTTATACAGGATATCCAAAGGACAATCTGCACACAGAAAAACCTCTCATCTGCTGCATGCTAATCCTTATGCTTACCTGCGACTCGCCGTCGCTCTCCTGGTTCCCGGGAGCCTCGGGAAAATCGCTCTGCCTGACAAAAACCACGGGTCCTGGTCGATCTGCTGGGGATTTTTTCTTCTAAATGCAAAAATTAATTGAAAAACCTGAGAGGTAAAAGAAATGCAAGCAAGGTTAGAACTCTTCAGCACACAAACGCACCCTCGCTCTCATCTCAACCGCTCTGCTAAACCGCACTCGCTGCACTCCTCGGGAACTCGGCTCCCAGGAGCCTCGGGAAAAATCACCCTGCCTGACGAAAACCCCGCGCCCTGGTCAGTCTGCGCCCAAACTTTGGTGATGAACGTCGCCGCGCAGACCAGCTGGGACCGAGGAAAAAAAAATCCAGCCAGGGGGAAAAAAAAAAACCCCGGCTGGGGATTTTTTATTCTAAGTGTAAAAATTAATTGAAAAAGCTGAAAAGGAAAAGACATGCACGCAAGGTTAGACCTGCTCGGCACACGCGCTCGCTCTGGCTGTCTCAAGCAGCAGCAGACCCACGCAAACTGTCGCAAACAGACAAACAGTCACGCGCTCTTTAGCTGACTGCGATCCTTACCCGAAAAGCTACGCTGAAAAGGACGCTTGAACGCATCTTCCAGCCGCTGGTCTTCGAAGTTGAACCGGAGACTCCGGGAATAGCGGCAGCGGCTGTGGAGATGGATATCTGCCTTGGGTACCTGTGAGACAATGGGAGGAGGTCAATGAGGGTTTACCTGACAGTTAGGAGATACCCTCAGACATTTCCTATCCAAAATCCCATGGAAAAGAGATCAACAATCAAGTTTCATACCTACTCTACCTAACTGTGACTGTGTGCCCTGCCAGGGCAGGGCAGCTCCGAGCATAAGCAACATATGCAAGGCATGGCAAAGGGAGCAACATCCATTACATATACAAGGCATGACAAAGGGAGCAACATCCATTACATATACCAGACAAAGTAAGCAACATCCATTGCATATACAAGGCATGGCTAATTGAGCAACATCACATCAGATACAAGGCATGGCTAAGTGAGCAACATCCATCACATATACAAGGTGTGGCAAAGGGAGCAACATCCATCACATATACAAGGCATGGCAAAGTAAGAGACGTTATACAAAGCAATGTAAGCGCATGATGATGGACTGTGATGCCTTGAGATGAGTTAGTTCTAAAGCTGTGAGGAGGATGCTCCGGAAGCTTGGAGAAAGGAAGGGCTGCCGAGTGACCATGGCCATGGCTCCAAGCTGAAAGGCGGGTTCCCGGGGAGAAAAGATCCGGGACGGCTGAGACACGAAAAAAATGCTGAAGACACAAAGCGGGGTGGAATGCGCGCCTGTGTCGGAACTGCCCTGCCGAGGCTCTGGTGAGGCCAAGGAGAAACCCGGTCCCTTGGTTTCTGAGGGGCCCCTCCCGCTATGGGCCTGACCTCTAACCTAGCTTCTAATGGCCCCCGCAGATAAAGACTTTTTCCCCTTCTCCCGACCGCTGGCTCCGATACTTACCCTTAGGTAGATGATCTGACAAAATTCATCGGTGCTGGAAATGAATTTTGCGGTGGAGATATTCTCTTAGTCAGTTACAAAAAAGAAAATTAAACATCAGTGTACCCTCCTAGCAACAGTTGGACCAGAACCAAATGATTCCAGTACTCACCGTCTCCTCAGAATGCCTGGGTCCTCGGGGAATGTGGCCCGTGTTAGTGGCTGATGCCATCTTACCAGGATATAGCTGCAATAAGAGGAGACAATGTGATGTGGCAGGGCTGAAACTGGACCGGACCCACGCTCAGCCCCCCAAATTCCCCGACTCACCGCAATGGCTTGGCCGATGCCAAAGGCTGCCTGGATGGCACCTCCAAAGAGGAAAAGGCAGAGGGTTCATCAGACATTCCTGTAACACTTCTGGAGAGCTTGCAGGAGGAGGGAACAGAGTCTGTTGCCAGGTCAGTGTGGACATCTCACCTTAATAAAAGAGAAAACAAACAGTGATGGATACTTAGAGTTGCACCAGAAAGTGAGACCTCAGAAAAATCAGCTGCTTCTCTAAAAAGGTGGCTGCTCACCTTGCCCAGTTGAACTTCAGTGCAGATACCCAGTTCTAATTCCTAAGAACAAAAGACAAAGAAAAGTGCTGTAACACACTCAGCATTTACTCTGTCCCTGTAAAGGCAAACTGTGACTGACCTTCTCTTGTGATTCTCCTCAGCCGGGATGGGCCTCTGCCTCAGATGGAATTCTTCTGCAGCTGAAAAAAAGGTAGGAGAACAGTCAAAGCCCTGCAGGATAACAATGTCTCCAGCCACCTTGGCTCAATGTGCATATCATCTTCTGGAGCCCAATACACCCCAAATTACAAAATGCAAGTCCCTAGGACTGCTCCTATCCCACCTAGGCCTGGACTATGAAGCAGGGCAGAGCAGCTCCGAGACAAATACATGCAGGTACCCGTGACACGCCGGACAAGACAAGGGAGGGGATGACGCAAGGGAGGATAAAACTGACTGAAGAATAACTGAGAAGATCAGGAGAATGCAAATGAGATGACGTAGAGGAGACTGAAAGCGAGCCCTTCAGGCTGGAAAACATTGCTAGCAGAAGCATTTCTTCTAACAGAGATGGACATCTCAGAATCCTGTGAGCAGAATCTTCTCCCTATCTGCCCATTCTTCTGGGTCCCCATCTGCTGTAATGGACCCTTGCGGCACGCAGCTGTCAATACAGCTCAGAACAAGATCTTGAAAGACATCTGACTGGATGCTTCAAACAAGAGATGAGATTCAGATGGCTGTCCAAGCTCCTGATGGATGGCACCGGTGCCGGGCCAAGGAATGAAAATAGTGCAAGGTGCTATGAACCGCACCTGGGTTTTTGATACTGCGCTCAAAGGGCTAAGGCAAGACAAGTACAGTACTACACACACAAAAGACACGGACTGCACCAGGGACAAGTGAGGTGACACCTGCCGGAACTGCTCTACCCTGTGCTCCTCAGCAGGGAGATCACATTGATACTTTCCCCTTAGGGGGCCTAAGGGCTGCTTCGTGGACATCCCCGCCTCTAAGGCTGCCTTAAAAAATTCCTCCTGACATGCCCAGACCCAGCAACCCCCTCTCCTCCCTTCTGTAAGTCATGCCCCTTCACTTATCTGTCTGATATCCTGGGAACCAGGGAAGAGAATCTATGTTGGCTGTGATGAAAACCCTCTTGCAAGCTGGAAAATTCCTGCCACCACCAGGCTGTTGCCTCCTAGTCACCTACAAAAAAGACACGTAAACATCAGTGTATCCTCTTAGCAGCATATCAACCAAAACCAGATAATTCCACTATTCATCGTCTCCTGAGAATGCCCGGGTCCTCTGGGCACTTTGGCCTGTGTTAGTGGCTGATGCCATCTTCGCAGGATATACCTGGATTAAGAGGAGACAAAGTAATGTGGCAGGGCTGAAATTTGACCGGACCCACGCTCACCCCTCAAACTCCCCGACTCACCGCAATAGCCGGGCTGGTGCCAAAGGCTGCCCGGATGGCACCTCCAAAGAGGAAAAGGCAAAGGGTTCATCAGACATTCCTGTAATACTCCTGGAGAGCTCACAGGAGCAGTGAACACTGTTGCCAGGTCAGTGAGGAGATCTCACCTTAATAAAAGAGAAAGCAAACAATGATGGATACTTAGAGTTGCACTAGAAAGTGAGACCTCAGCAAAAACAGCTGCTTTTGTAAACAGGTTGCTGCTCACCTTGCCCACTTCAACTTCACTGCAGATATCCAGCTGTAATTCCTAAGAAAAAAAGAAAAACAAAGGTGCTGTAACACACTCATCATTTACTCTGCCCCTGCAAAGGCAAACTGTGACTGACCTTCTCAGGGGTGCACCCTCGGCCGGGATGGGCCCTCTGCCTCAGACTGAATTCTTCTGCAGCTGAAAAAAAGGTAGGAGAACAGTCAAAGACCTGCAGTATAACTTAATGCCTCGAGACAACTTGCCTCAATCTGCATATATCTTCTAGAGCCCAATACACCCCAAATGACAAATTGCAAGTCCCTAGGACTGCTTCTATCCCACCTATGCCCGGACTATGCGGCAGGGCAGAGCAGCTCCGGGACAAATACATGCAGGCACCCATGACGCAGGACGTGATAAACCAGGGGATGACAGTAGGGAGGATAAAACTCTGACTGAAGAATGACTGAGAAGTTCAGGAGAATGCAAAAGAGATGACCGAGGGGAGACTGAAAGCGAACCGTTCGGGCTGGAAAAATGCCAGCAGAAGCATTTTTTCTAACAGAGACTGATGTCTCAGAATCCTGTGGGCAGAATCTTCTCTCTATCCTCGCATTCTTCCGAGTCCCGATCTGCTGGAATGGAGCCTTGCGGCGTGCAGCTGTCAATACAGCTCAGAACAAGATCTTGAAAGACATCTGACTGGATGCTTCAAACAAGAGATGAGATTCAGATGGCTGTCAAAACTGCTGAGTCAAAGGGTGGATGGCACCGGTGCCGGGCCAAGGAATGAAGATAGTGCAAGGTGCTATGAACCGCACCTGGATTTTTGATACTGCGCTCAAAGGGCTAAGGCAAGATGTGTACGGTACCACACACACAAAAGACACTGACTGCACCAGGGACAAGTGAGGTGACACCCGCAGGAACTGCTCTACCCTGTGCTCCTCAGCAGGGAGATCAAATTGATACTTTCCCCTTAGGGGGCCTAATGGCTGCTTCGTGGACATCCTCACCTCTAAGGCTGCATTAAAACTCCCTCCTGACAAGCCCAGACCCAGCATTCCCCTCTCCTCCCCTCTGTGAGCCGTGCCCCTCCACTTATCTGTCTGATATCCTGGGAACTGGAGAAGAGAATCCGTGCCATGTGTGATAAAAAGCCTCCTGTGAAAAGACAAACCTGCTGAAAAAAAAAAAATCTTGTGTGTCATTCTTGGCACAACCTGGAAGTTCAGGAAGTTGTATTCCTCCTTAAAAAAAAATAAAATAAAAAATTAAAGGGCAAAGCCAAAAATTGCAAAAGCGCCTTATTTCTTCTGAATGTGAGAGCCAAAAGCACAAACTGAAATATTAGTTGTGTGCAATGCTATTGTCTTTGCTGTATTTTAAAAGCCCCTGCTGTTTTAGATACCCAAAATCACTTTAAAAAAAAAAAAAAAAAAAAAAAGAGAGACAAGGTGAAACAACCTCTTTAGAGAGATGAGGGAACTCTTACCTCAGCTGCTTCTCTCTCTGATTCCCACAGAGGGAATGAAGATCCTTAGTAAAGCCTGGGGTTAATATACCCCTGATTGTGACCACCTCTTCCTCCCACCAAAAAGGTGGAGCAAGTTCCACGAGGTATAAAAGGCCTCAGAAGACCTGCAGCTGTTTGGTTCCTCTGAATTGAAAATGAGGTGAGTGCATGCAATGAGAGAAAGGTAAGTCTTTTTTCAATATAAAAGAAGGCTATATAGGAAGTGAAAATGCTATCTTTTATACAAAAAGTACTTTGAAAAAAGGGAAGAAATCTGATCAGAAATAGAACTTTGTGTTTCAGCAGCATAGCGAGATAACTTAGATAATTTATTCAGTTACATAATTATTTCTAATATATTGCTAAGAAGTACAACACATGTGCCTAAGTAGGGTGGATGACTAGGAATAATAAAAACTGTGGAAGTCTCACAGGGACATCTACTTAGCACTAGGTTACAAAAAGAACAGGAAAATTAATAAATTTTTTATCAAGAAAAACTCTCCACCCCTTCGCCCCCCCCCCCCCCCCCCCCCCAGTTACATAACATTAGCATAAAACAGCTGTTTCACACTACAAAGGCAGCCAGGGTTCTAAATGGTAGCAGCTTGGATTTAAGAGAAATCAGGATACTATCAAACATTCAGCATGGGGAGGCTCATACATGGCCACAGGTGCATAAACATAAATTGAGGCTGTTCTCCCAGTGAAACTTTGCCAGTTATCTTACGTCAATTTAGAGGAGGTCCTTGGCATTCAATGCACAGACAGTTTGCATTTGCAAAATATCCTGTATTGTTTGGCATTCTAGCAGGAGGAAGCCCAGTCGCAGGCACAGGGCTCCACACATGAACACTGGCCCCTTTCATTTTGCAAAAAACACTCACCCTCCCAGTTTCCTAAGAGCAGCTAGGAAGAAGTAGTTGTCACTCCAAATGTAGCCAGCCTTCTTCCTGGTGGCAGCTGGGGTTTTGGAGAAATCCTGACTTGGCCCTCCTGGAAACAGACATAGCACATTCTCAGGCACAGGGTGCTGGATACAAGCAGGGGTCTATTTCTCTCTGAAATGAAACTCACTTCACCACTTTGCCTATGTCTATATAGAGGTGGTGCTTGGCATTCAATGCACAGACAGTTTGCATTTGCAAAATATTCTGTATTGTTTGGAATTCTAGCAGGAGGAAGCCCAGTCTCAGGCACAGGGCTCTACACATGAACACTGGCCCCTTTCACTTTACAAAAAACACTCACCCACCAGGTTTTCTAAGAGCAGCTAGGAAGAAGTAGCTGTCGCTCCAAATGTAGCCAGCCCTCTTCCTGGTGGCAGCTGGGGTTTTGGAGAAATCCTGACTTGGTCCTCCTGGAAACAGACAGAGCACATTCTAAGGCACAAGGCCTGGGATACAAGCAGGGACCTGTTTCCCTCTGAAAGGAAACCCACTTTGACCAGATTAGTTATGCCCATTGACAGGAGGTGCTTGGCAATCAAAAAACTGCCAGGCTTCTAAGTGGGGCCAGTTTGCAAGACATCCTGCGCTGCTTGGAATTTTAGCAGGAGAAAGCCCAGTCTGAGACACAAGGCCCTGGACACAGGCAGTGGTCTATTTCTCTCTGCAATGAAACCCACTTTGCCAGTTTTCTTATGTCTGTATGGAGGAGGTGCTTGGCATTCAATGCACCGACAGGGCTCTAAGTGGTGCCACTTTGCATTTGCCAAATATTCTGTACTGTTTGCCATTTTAGCAGGAGGAAGCCCAGTATCAGTCACAAGGCTCTACACAGGAGCACTGGCCCCTTTCATTTTGCAAAAAACACTCACCCTCCCAGTTTCCTAAGAGCAGCTAGGAAGAAGTAGTTGTCACTCCAAATGTAGCCAGCCTTCTTCCTGGTGGCAGCTGGGGTTTTGGAGAAATCCTGACTTGGTCATTAGAACAGCCTGTTAATATCCAGTCGTACTAAGATAGAAAAATCCAGATATCTTTCTTTTATTATGGGCATTATTTAATTTTTGTTACATGTTTTTTGTTTTTTTTTGTTAGAGACAGAAATATCCTGTGAGTTTATAGGCTTTAGAAAGAACCAGACAATATCCTCAGGTGGTTCTAAAGAATAGCAGCTCAATCAACAGTATTTTTCTCATAGCATGCTAAATAAATATAAAAAATTATCCAAATAGACAGAGAGGTATAAGCTCACTTTTGAGAATGAAGGTTTTTTTGACAAGGGAAAAAAAGAAACTTTTTAAATACTTAATTAATTTGACTTCTCTCTGAAGCATATTGGTTTACCAGAAATTTTACCCAGAAGGTATTTTTAATGAGCTACTCAGATGATTTTTGTGCAAGAGAGGTTTAATACAAAGGCAATTTGTCTTAGTAATTCACATCTGTTTTCTATACACTAAGACTGAATGCACTTAAATATTTATGTGTCTTTTATATTTCCTTTTGGCTAGAATAAAAGTGGGCTAAACTTATCTAAAATGCAACTTTACTCAAAATCTGGATTTTAACTGTACGTGAGTCTCTTATTCCAATATCTGCTCAGAAATGGTTTCCAAACTTCACAGTTAAACACTGTGAGAGAGCACATTAAAAATAAATTTTTAAAAGAAAAGTAGTGTAATCAAGACAAGGAGACAAACTGCAGTAGGAAAATCAACCCAAAAGAGACATTTTTGGCTCCCAGGACACTGTTGAGCTGATTCTCAAAGAAAACACTTAAATTTTTAATATTAATGTAGATGCAGAAATGCGGACATGTGGAATAAAAGCAATAAGTAAAAGGATATGATCTTTATTTTTTCACTGCACAGGTAGCAAGAGAGAAAGAGTAAAAACGTATCTATTGACCAACACAGAAACTTTCTATTTTATCCTGTTCTTTGCCAAAAAAATTGAGACAGTAAAGCCACATTAAGGCAATTCAAAATCTTGCTACTGCTCTGGTAGCCTGAGTTTGATAAATATCAATTGGCTATAACACCAGAGTGCATATCAGAAAACTATAGGAGACAATTGAATTTGCTTCTGTTTTAAGTTGAGAACAATTCATAGAAGTCTGACCAATATAAATAGAAAAATTGTGCCTAAATATTATCAGGAATGAGCCTCTTTCAGTAGAGATAGGAATCTTTTGCATATATAATTAAAAAAAGAAAGCCATCAAGCCCATAGCATTAGAAAAATATTTTGGAAACATTATTTATCAAATGGTAAAATGCATATTAAGCAAATTTACCAAGCTGTAAGAATTAAAGAAAAAGCCCCAAATCATGCTGATTCATTAGGCTTTGTGAATGTGCATGAAAATTTATTATGAGAAACTGAAGGAATTCATCATACTAAAACAAGTCACACAGATAAATTTCTATCAAATTAACATGTATAAACACAGCTAGAATTTATGCTATAGACACAGCCAGTTTCAAGTTTACCCAAGGGAAACTCCTGAAATTTTGAAGCCTGAAGAAAAGATAATGATTTCAATGCATGCGTACTGTGAAATTTCAAAGATAAGGTGTTAGTTTTGCTTCAAGTTCTACTTTGTGTTTTGGAATCTAAAAGACAAAAAAGTAATTTGTCTTTCAAATTCAGTAATCCATAAACATGAATGGCCTGAAGTTTGCCATATTAAGAGGAAAAAGCCTGAAGTTCAGTTTTCAACAAAACTTGCAGTTATAGTCAATCAGCAGGACTATTTTGCATGCAAGATTATTATAGGAAATTAATAAAATGAAGATTCTAAAAATCTTCTAGATAAAGCTCATAACATTGCTGACATATAATCAAATACATTAATTAAGAGACAAGAGTAAGTGTATTTTTTCCAGATTTTTTAAAAAGTTCACAGTAAATAATAATTTATCCCCTGCAGGATTTCAAATTTAGAAAATTTTGATGCCATAAAAAGTAGAAATAAAATTAATCTTTACATATCAGATTTTTATAGCAAATAGAAACAATCAAAAAGGGGACATCTAATCCTATATTTTGGGTCTCATTGAGTCCTCTGTATTTCATTTGAGCAGCATGAGTCTGAAAATATTGCTAAAATTGTGCAGATTATCAGATTAACCTAATTTCTTTATAAACCATGAATAGTACTACAATATCTGAAGCTTCTTAAAATGGCAAAAGTAATTATGATTATATGCAAGTAGATCATATATTCTAGAGAAAAAAGCAAAAATAGGGAGGATGAGTACATCATCTGAAATAAACAGAGGACTAGAAGTTTTTGCAATAGCATATCTATATACTGGAAATTACTAATTTGTCAAGAATCTGATTATCAAGAAGAATAAAATAAAATTAACTTAGTGCTAATCAATTAAATACTCCAATTATATGATAAAAATACCCCAGAAAAGCAGACTCATAAATGAAAGGCTTTTACAGTGCTTAAAAAATTACAGCCTGTGCAAGAGAGCATGTTTGATCCTTTGTTTAATTTAGGTAAATAATGTCAAAGGATCAAAGATTCTGAAAGGTTTTAATGGAATTGTACAAGATCTATCAAATGCCACAGGAAAAAGCCAATTTCTAACTGTACATCAGCAACACTTGATTTTTAAGGTGGTGGCAGACATACAGAAACTCCATCTGTGACCCTACAGATTAATATAAGAGTCATAAATAAATACAGTGAAGAAAATAATAAGTGAAATTAAATCTCTATGGATTAGCAATAAAGACATCATTTTCATCTCCATATAGGTGTTAAGATATTTATGGCATTTAGAATGCAACTGACTGTGCACTCAAGTACCCCAAACCAACTGATCAAGCTGTTCTATTGATTTTTTTCTCATCTTCAGATCAGGTTTGCTTCACTGGCTTTGTTCCATGTCATTAAAAATTACTGGGTGATATTATGGGGTTTTTTCATCATAATGGTTATCAGCCAGCAGTTCCACCTACCTGGGGTCAATCAATACCCCAGTTTTTATTAAATCCTGGAGTACATTAGTCTCCCCAACTAGAACTAGATGCTGGGCTTATATACCCTTACATACTTTCATAATTATCTCAGGATAATAGTGTTACTCAGAGTTTCATCCTTGAGATGCTCATCAATGCTGATGAAGCCAGGAACAGACAATATTTCTTAAATCAGAGAGCCAACACAGCCCTTTGCTTCTCCTGACCCATGGGTCAGCTTAGTAAACTGCATCAAACAATTCTTCTACTGGCTTTGTCTGTATGATTTGAGTCATAACTATGTCTCCTCATCACCTTGCAGTGCACACATCTTTTTCTTACCTTGTCCTTTTCTGACCCTTTCAACATCTGATAAAGAAATACTGTCTTAATTTCCTTGTTTTTTCCAATGAGGCACCACCTGCTTTGCTTCTTTTCCTACCTACTCTAAGGTCTTGACTAAACTCAACATGTCTGTCTCACCAGCTCTAGGATATGACCATTTCATCACCCTCTGATGCAGACAAGGCTAGGGGGGTCTCACAGGAGAATCCAAAGCACTGTTCTACCCCACTTAAGTCACAGTCTCTTAACTGGAATTATCCACTAGGTTGTGTTTCCCAGGCATTGTGTATCAGCAGACAAAGACCTTTACACTGTGTTTAACACTTGTGTTTCTTTTGAGGTCTAGTGTTTTTGTGATCAGTGGAATACAGTTAAGTGTCAGTGCAACATTCCTTCTAATTTAGTAATTTTTTCAAATTTTGTGCAATTAAGTACAACTAGTCTGCTCCAAACATTCTGACACGATTGTTGAATAATAATTCTTGCATAAATACAAGATTAGATTTCTATATTTATTAGTATAGGGTTTTTACCCAAAATTATTCTCTATTTTTCAATTAAAAAAAATACTCAGGTTGATTTCAAAAACAGGTATGGAAACCCCTTGCATGCTCACTGAATAGCTGTATTATTTCTCTCTTGAAGGAACACAAAGAAAACTACAACCTTTACCCTTTGCCTGTTCTCCATGAATTCTATCATGCTGTGAATGCAGCTGTACATTTATTGTGAAATACAAAGTCTTCTACAGCACTGCTTCCAGGCATCATTTAATCACTGCAGTGTTTGTCTGGAGAGGCACTATGCCATAAACAATCCTTTCTCTTCACCTCATAACTTTAAATACACTTTTCAACCTCAACCTACACTACTCATGGAGTTTGGTTTAATTGTAAAGATATACATGAGATCAAAGGAAATAATTGTCTGAAGAAAAGTGAGATTTTGTCTTAGGAGTTAGTATATAAATGAGTTTTATAAACAAAATGAAACTCTTACTAGCTAAACAGGTACACAGACCTCTTATCATCTTCCAAATATTATCAAGGGCTCCATCAAACATATTTTACATTAACTAAGTAGCCAAAATTAAAAAATAAATTGCCATTTCTCTACTTCATAAAAGTATTGTGAAGTTTCACTGAACAATACTTACAAAGAAATTATTTCCAATGATAGTTTTCTAGTACTTTAACATAGAGAACTTTATTCATGATTTAAGTTCATTACTATTCTTCCAAAACAAATTCTAGTGACATCATAGGTATGTTTCCTATAATGTATCCATATGATCCATCCTATAATGTAAGGGATTTTATTTTTGACAGAGATAGGGTGAGGGGATCTAACTTTTCCCATAATTTCTTTTTCTTTAAGATGTTGCCATTAACTGGTTTCTACTTTACAGCAGAGACTCTGATCAATGTTCTTTGTGAGCTCTACTGTCTAATTAGAAGTTAATCCTAAAGAAACAAAATTAATTCAGTGAAATACCCCTTCATCTCCCTGTTTTTAAGATACTGATGCTTAAGATTTGGTTGGTTGGTTTAAAGTTTGAGTTTTAAAACTGGATGTTCCAAAACCCCCATATCCCAATGGCAGTATTTTTAATAAGTACCAGCAATGATTGCACAGACACTTAATGAAAAACATAAAATGCATTTACTCTTCTAGTCAAGATGCTTCACTGCCTGGATGTAACAAGTCTTAATTGTGTCTTTATCTATCCCTGTCCTAAGTAGGTTGTATGACATTTATAGGATGGCCTAGATGGAGACAGATATTTGGCTATTCAATGTATGCATCTTATAACTGCATTTTTTTTATTTTCTGTAGCAAAAATAAATAAAATATTTAATATCACTAGAAAATTTATGTTTTTCAAAATAACAAAATTTCAGAAGAAATACTTTCAGACAATCACATAAGAAAAAGGTATCAAGAAAACACAGTTCATTAGACAGAAAAGCATGATAGAATTTTTAACTTGCTACTAATATCTGACTAGTATATACTCATATACTATGATATGATATATATGATGAACTAAATTATAAATTTAAAACCAGCACAGCTGAAGATACCACTTTGCTGCAGGCTTCAAAACAAGGAAAATAACAGACAATAAGAGCAGAAAGGAAGATTTTTTTTTTTTTTTGGTAGAGACTGTTCTTTTGATTTTGTATCCTGCTAATAGTATCTTCATGTAGTGCACTATGACTGTTTATTTGTAGCATGTGTCTTTCCAGTGTCACATTTGACCTCAAATTTATTGCAAATTGTACCTACTAGCTTTCATTCTTTAAAATCAAAGGCTGCAAAAGGTTCATTTTATAAATCTGGATTTGTACATTAGAAGTTATTGAAACTATTGGTGAGGAAAAAGGAAAAGTACTTGTCAACACAGCCTTCTTCTGTCATCACAAACCCAAGGAGAGTGTTTAGATTAATCGTAGCAGAACAAAACTTTTAGAATATATATTGATTTCTTCCTCTTTAATGCTCCCATAAATCATAATCATCATGTGCCATGCCTATGTGCCCTTGATTCTGCCAGCCATGATCTAATCTTATAACTCAAGCTTCCCAGAAAAGAACATTTTTCTTAGGTTTTTTTTTTTTTTTTCTTCTTACATATGCATTTCCCTGCCACCCTGCAGGAATATAGCTGACTTGAGTTAGGGTGATAAGGTCATTTCAAGGTCACCCAAGTGGATTGATAAATGGCAGGATTTGTGTGAACCCTAGGGTGCCTATACATGTATTCAGAGGGTTTTTAAAACAGGTGGTTAGAAATACTTTATTAAAAATTATTTCTTCTTCTTTTTTTTATTAATATACTTAAGTCTTTGCACCTTTTAAAGTGAACAAGCCAATTAGCAATCCACACCTCTGATGGATGTACATTATTTCTTATTGTCTGAACTTACGTGTTTCAGCTACACAACTCCACAAGAATTTGAGAGATTTCTTTTTTTTGTTACAATACATTCCATTGGTTTAATATTGATGGCAATTGTGAACTCTGTTTTGGCAATATCCTCATATTCCATGGATAAAAAGAAAATCAAAACAGTAGTGCAAAACAGTTCTCAATTTTTATATTGAGAAAATTAGACTCTCAGTAAAGTGGGGGCTAGATTATTTAGCAGCCTTACTGTAGAGGTCTTTCTGTGATATATTTAGGAAAAAGAAAAATGGGAAAAGCAGGACATGCTTTACCAAGAACACACCAAGACTGTTAACTTCTTGAATGTGTGCTTTTCCCATCACCTAGCTCACTTTCCCACAGAAATAACTGATGTTAAAACTTTTTTCTTTCACTTATGTGTTCGACTTCTTCCCAAAAGCTTCTGCAATCACTGGTATACCTTTCTTCCACCAGTGCCAGAGCCTGCATTTGGAGAAATGGGAATTCCAGTTTTCTCTGGCTGTGGGTACTCTGGACAAACAGCTTTTCCCCTGGATCCTGAACCTTATTCACCAAGGCCTCTTAGAGTGCCTGAGGAACCTGCCAAGCCTCAGGCTCATCGCTGCAACTCATCTCGATTGAATTTTATCAACAGCCTGACGAATTTCTGCTCACAGACTCTGAATTCCTTAATGGAAATATCATGACATTATTCAAAAGCATTTGCTAGCTGAGCTGAATGAAGTAGATGGAAGCCAAAGACAGCAACCCCACAGGAATTTGAACAGAGCAAAGGCTTCTAATTTATGCAGAGATTAAAGTATGACTTGCTAGGAAGTCAAATTCACCAAAACAATTAGGATTTGATTTTATTCTAGTCTGCATCAGTGCCATTACCTTTCCATCAGGCTACAGAGATGTTCAGCAGAGAATTGCTTTTTATTTTCCCTCAGAATAACAATTGTTGCATTATGAGTTGCTTAAATATTCATTCAGGTTCAAGAGGTAGGAAAAGTTCCCAGACTTAAAATAAAATCTGATGAGGCTCCTTTCATTTTTGTGGCAGGGTAATCAAAGATGTAGGGGAAAAAATATCAACCACCTGACTGCTAAAAAGAAGGGCAGAGCCAACAGTGTGAGCCAACACAGATCCACAGTCTGAAAGCAACAGAAATAGAAATGTAATGAAAAAGAACTATCTCTGACTTGTTCATGTTGATTCATTTTCTAAAAATGCAGAAACAATTAGATGCCTAAAATTTTCTTGCTAATTATAGAATATTTAACCATTATAAAATAAAATGGTGAATTTTCTATTGTCCTAGGTTTCAAACTTTCTATTTACTGTTGAGACATACCTTTTCCTGAAGACTGAAGAGGCACACTTCATTTAGTATTTCAGGCTCGAGTCTCCCATTGCCTACTATCTTTTGTGGTTGTTCACTTCAGCTGAGCCTAATATTATTAAGATTCAGTAACATTTTCAGCCTGCTCTCCACTGATAAAAAAAAAACTCCACTCAAGAGCCTGCACAAGATTTCTGAAAAGAGAAAGAGAATGCTCATGAACAAAAAAATTATTGTTCTGGTAATAAAAAATCCAGGCCACACATTTAGAAATATTTCATTCTTGGTGTCCATAGGCAATCTCTAACACTGGTCTGGTTTAAGGATGAAACATGTTTCTGTGCACATTGAGTTCTGTCTGGAAATTTTTTTCCTGTGATATACTTCAACTTGAACAAAATATATTTGCTCATATAAGAAACACGCTGAGTTACAGAGAGACTCCAACCAGCCATGTATGTCACACCCTTTCTCAGTTTAATCTCATCACTACTGACAAGATAAAAAGTGCAATTCCAGAACAACACAAAGCACACCAGAACACATGAAAGGAGAAGCAATCTCACAGTCATGGAGCCGATGAGGAAAATTCGCTCTTGCTTTTCCATCTATTCTTTTTTTTTTTTCTTCCATTTTTTTTGACCTGCCTCCAAAGGGCAAAGGGGAAGAGGTAAAACTGATTGCTAAGAAGAGAAAGCATGTAAGCAGGATTAATCTTAAGGTTGAAAGGATTGGAAATTTTCTCTTTCTTCAACTCACATTACCTTCCTTTTCTTCTTCCCTGGGTTTTCCTTTGTTCCTCTTTGCTCTGCACACAATCCACCTTTGGTATACATCACTAACACTGACAGCTCCCATTACCTCCCTTTTTTGCCTCACTAACAGTTCCTCCATTGATTGTGGTCATGATGGTTCCTCCACACCCACTTTCCATTTATATCACCTTGATCCTGGGAACAGAGATACAGAACAGGATACAGTTAGGGGACAGTCTCACCTAAGTGAGGGGACATGCATTTAAACCAGGCTCACTAAAAACTAAAACAAAACTAGCAAATGAAACATCTTCACATGATATTCAATCAAATGTATTCTCAGAACCATTTGAAACAGGGTTGGGGTTTAGTCCCTCATGCCATCTATGAAAGACAACAGATTAAATCACTGTTTTGCTTTAAATAATTCAGGGTTTGATTGGTCCCATTATGCCAAGCAATTAGGAAAGTTATAAATTAAAGAAATACAAAATGGATAGATCACTCAAAATTCAGTGTGTAAACAAAGTGGGAGTACTTATGATATAATTTACAGAGTATTCAAGACATTATTATGTTGACAATTCATTCAAATGGCAAGGAATGTTACAAAATATGAAAATGGCAAAACATCAATCAAGTCTCTTGAAAAGACGGCAGATGAATAAGGGAAACCCATTATTTTAACCTCATTTGGCCATTTTTCTTCTGTCTGAAAGAAAACCACAGATCTACTCAATGACTTCACAGGGCACAGCAGTTGAAAAAGAGGGAATTAACCAGAAAAAGCCTCCCAGGGAATCTTTGAAATAGATTAACCCATGTGATTTCTTAATTTCTTCAAATGAAACATGTCACACCTCAGTATCTGGAGACATTTTAAAAAACCTAGAACATTTAAAAAGTAATATCACATAGCAGTATTTGTTTATAGACCAAAAATCAAAGACAGACTTATTGATCCAGGCAAGTGTTTACACAGATATCATGTCAAGGCTGGAAACAGAGTCCATGTCTTTTTTCACAGTATGAGCTAAAATATATGCATTAGTAACTTTTATTTTTTTTTAATCTAAAATTTTCACCAAATAAAAAAACAACAATAAAAAAAAAAACTGTCTCATCTAAACTTCTAAAAAATGTTAAGTTTGGAAATCAAAGATTGATAATCCATGAAACAGGAGAATTGATGTTGCCACTTTATGTTTTCAGCTGTATTTTATAATTTTAAATTAACAATTTGTACTATTTTTGCTCCTCAGTCATGACTGTACCTGAGAAATAGAACTTAATCAGTACCTACTGACAAGGTGGAGCAGGTGTTCTTTTCCAAAAATATCTGAGATAAAATGAAAGAAAAGAAATGCAAAGTACATTTCAAATTATTGCTGGAAGTCGCTGAAAAGCTGACACCGCCACCCTTCGATACAGAGAAGGATGTAGGTTTCTGGAAAACACTGTTATCACAACTGTAGGAGAGAATCTGAAAGTCTCAGACCTCAAACACTCTCTGCACACAGCTTAAATTGCTAAAATTCAGGTTTCATTGAAATCATGTCATTTCCTAACTTTGGAGGACTTGACTTCCTAGTTTCATTTTTTGGAACACTGTGGCTACGGACATAATTTAAAAAAGTTTTAAAATATATTTTGACACCATGCCATATTTGATAAACTACCAAAGTCTGTACAAGGTTGAATGAGTTGAAGATAAAAGTTTTTCCAGTGTCCCACCATAAATTAGCAATATTCACACTAGGGGTTTCAAATCTATAAGGAATTACTTTCAAGAAAGAGCATCAAAGAGATGACTCTGAAGTCACTCTTAAGATGTCATTAAACAGGGGGCTACAAGCTTACAAATAATTTTTCTCAACCAGGCTAAATTAATTTTCTTAGTTTTTAATTTTGCTTCACTATTTCAGCATCAGAATACTCTATGGTCTTTCACATGATCTTAATGATATTTAAGCATGTACTTACACATGTGAAGCATCTCAAACACAAGTGTATAAATCAATCAGCCTAATATGAACCAAATTTCTTTGAACTGAGTTGTCTAAAGTCACAAACATCTTATCCAACTAACCCTCTCTTCTCCTCCACTTTTTAGCCATGCAGCTGTACCCTGAAACTACAAAGATGCCAAACTCCAGCTCTGTTAAGAGGTTTGACTTGGGAGCACTTACTACACTTTGGCATAATTTCTCATGTTTTTCAGGTGGCTATAAAATGTTTTTAAGGCATAAGGAATCTAAAACCTATGTATCAATAGAAACTGCTCCCAAATGAGGAATTTTTACAGATTTTAAAATATGGTTGCTAATAGAAGGGATAGCAGTGCTACTATGGCAACTCCTGAAAGAAGAGAAATAAGACAAAGGTTAGACAAAAATGCATGAGCATATCATATGGAATTATATTCTTCCTTGATTCCTTTTTATCAGATAAAACAAATTTCTTGCCATGTGTGCCAATGCAGAAAGAGTCCTGCAGAGGAGACACTGAGCAGAGTGGACAAAAGAAATATCATCAGCCATGAAACTACTACTCACTAATTCTGCAGAAAGTGAGAAACCATCTCTTCTCTTTTGCAGTATTAAAAGAGATTATATATTGTGGCCACTTATATTAATGAAATAAGTGCCACTATAGTTAACTGTGGGAAAAAAAAAGTCCAGATTGCTTTCCATAATAATAATAGTAATAATAATATTAATAATAACAATAATCCTTATGCTTAATTTTTTTACATGACATTTTTTTCCTAGGGGTTCAAATAAAAACTGAGAGTTTAGAAGTATGTAATTTTAGAAAAATTCTTTTGACAGAAGAGCAGATGATACTGCTATGGTATCATATGCACAGCAAGATACTTGCAGTGGAGTTTGTATAAAATATACTTCACTATTTTCTTGGTGTTACAGGATTTTGTAGAACCCTGACCTACTGTGGATTTCAACATTTTGTTCATGTTGAACCTCTTAAAAATTTGCAAGCATTTAAAATACTACAGGAGACTACACTGAACTGAATACAAAGGACACTGCCATTTCATTTCCTACTTCTGAAAACCAACATTGGGTTCTGCAGCATTTTTATCATTTTTCTGTTGACTGACACTTGGAAACACCCACTTCATTCCTAGCAGCTTCACTCACTGAATCATTTTCAATTGAGTTGAAGAAAAGTGCAGTGAAAGTCCATAGATGAAAAATCTTATCTGACTACTGTGTGACTCCTTTTTCTCTTTTTCCTGTTCTTTTTTCACCCTTTTTAAAAAATCCATCCCCTGCACTTCTGTCAGACTTGGAATGTTATTTTAAGGAGAATGTGTAATCTCTTTCTAGCAATTATTGTGAAATGCATAAAAGTAATTTCAATATTGAGTTCTCTTCTTATAACAACTCTTAATGTGCCAATCTACATGCAAAAATGTTCATACAGCTTTCAATGTCTAAAGTCATACTTAACAGTAAACTGTAAACAGAGTGGTTGTCTGCAACAGACTTTTTTTTTAATAGCAAATGCAACATATGCCAAAGCCTCAAAAAACATTTGGATAATTTAACAATAATCCAAAATTGTTAAATTTAGTGTTAATTTTCCATACTCGCAGTGCCAGAAATATGTTTAGATTTTTCTTGCCAAATTTGTGTATATATACAGCATGGGAAAAATAAATGCATTCTCTTTTCAGAAATAAAAACAAATGGGATTCCTCAAGGATTAAGAAATTGGAATCTATTTGTAAAATACGTTAATTTCAAACATCTATACAAGTATGGGGGGGATTGATCACTGGCCAAACACCAGTGCACTAAAATTATCTATTAATTTTTTGAGATAAGCATTAAGAGAAGTTCAGTACACATCCTCTTCCCACACAACGTGTCTTCCCTCTTAACTGAAGCCACTTCTGATATTTCAGCCCCTCTGAGATACCTGGAAGATACTGCCATACATTGCAACAAAACATTCTTAATTGATTTCAAGTCTTTTCCAAGATACAAAAGTTGCATTGGATGGATACACTCTTGACCAAAGGAGCATTTTGATGTACTTTATTTAGTTACTGGAGGTGCAGAAACTGAAGAACTGAGCTGTGACTATTGACTAAGTGTGATAGTTTTAATTCCTTGAGTTTTTAAGTCTTTCAACCTTCTCCATTGTTTAAAAGTCTTTATTTTTTGGTTTTTTTTTAATCTGATCACTTTGAGCAGCATAAGGATACTATGAAAAGTTCTGTTCCAATTCTATTTGTGAGTGAACACTGCTCTCAATGAGTGGGGCCAGAGATGCTCCCATGATGTTTCCACATAAAATTCCAATTGCATACATTTTTCTGCTTATACATATTACCAGTATTATAGATATTATCAGTATTATGGACATAGCTCATGTACTACAATACTGAATCTGCCCTTCTAAGCCCTTCTCAAACTAATATTTTCTTTTTTTGCTTTATTAAGAACAGCAGCATCTGACCAAGAATATACTGTCAGTTTACATGTATATCCCAAGAAACTGGGAAAGATTTATCCTTATTACATTTCTCACAAACATTTTATCTGCCTTTCCAATTAGTGTGTTGTTTTCACAACACCGGCACTAGGGCTTCTTCTACCTAGTATAAATACCATAGAAGAGGGAGGAGATATTAATGGTATCAAAACCAATAGAAGTGAAATAATTTGCCACGTTTTAGAGCAACATTAGAATGTATAATAGACTTTTTAATAACACAATGTGAGACTGATTCAGAAATCTTTAAAACAACGTCTGAGAAGGACTTAGAGAAGCTGGTAAAAGCAAATGACAACTAATGTATCTTTCACGTTGGCTGTGGCAGTGATTTAGTGTATTGTCTGTGATGCTAAATATACATCATAAATCCCTCCAGCAGAAGTGTTATTATATTCATCCATCTCTACCTTATGAGCCAATAATTTTTTCTTTCATAAGCTGTATTGTATAAAAAGGAACTCATTATATAAAATAAAATGTAGGCTACAGCCAGTGATCTTACATTAACCTAATGAGGATTTTTATCTCATGAAACATGAAACAGGTCTGAAGGTATCTTTCTGCTGCCTATGACAAAATATCAACAAATTCATCCTATCTCATGGCCAAAGAATAATAATTAAGTTTTGCTTCCATTTGATGGAAGATAAACATTTCTGCAGGAAGACTGAAGACAGATATCTAAACCTGCTTAAAATTTCACAATGAAGTCAACATCCCATCTGTGATGGGCATTCTGATGATGCTCTGGGAAACAGTAGGTTATTGATTCAATCTGGAAAATTCGTTTTCTGAAATTGTACCATTTACAGGTCCATTTGTCTTTTCTTTCTTCAATTGCTCATTTTGTCTTGTCATGCACCACTAGCAACTTACAGCTTTATTTTGAAGTTCTATGGCTACCTCCATGAACAGAATTACATTAAAATTTTTATTCAAGTCTCCATTTTCAGGTTTGTCATAGGGAAAAAGGAGAGAGCACTTAATGTTCCTGTCTCCCACAACACTCAAGCTTTTCCCAAATTTTGTTGCTGCTGCTTGCGGCATTTGCTTTCTTTGCCTCATTAATTTCTGATATCTGCTGCATGGCTTATTGCACAATAACATATGCTCTCTGATATCCTACTTTCTCCTGCAACCTTTTCAAGTGCACTTTAAAAAAGAAAGCTATTTTGATGGTGGGTTACCTCTGGAAGAATTACATTACATTTGTCAGGAATGTGAATGCTCACTCAAGGCCAAACGTTATTTGTGCAACAGAGTGAAATTGAGTCTCACCTGATTTGATTGTGCATTTGTAAAGGTTAGGTGTATTTTCATCACTCTATATGCCATATAGATATAAAAGTAGTATATTTTTCAGTTTTTGCATGTTCAAAGATTGCAGCAATTCTCTCAGCTACCCCACTGCTTTGGTTAAGTGTTTCTGGTGCTCTGTATTTTACATACCAACTTCCAGTCATGTACATGGAGTTTTGTGCATTTTTGAGTTTCTGCCTCAAAAAGACTTTAAAAAGAACTGTGAGAGACCCAGAGATTTAAACAACAATATGAAATGTTCTGAGAAACACACAGGTGTGTTATCACTTAGGATGGCAAAAGTGAGCCTGAGGGATCTGCTTGTGGGTTCAGCAGTCAAACCCTTAAACTGGGAGAAAAAATATTCAATATCACTAAATTTAATGCTTTTCCAGTGAAAAAGTGTTTTCCTATTTTTTACATCTTAAATAAATATGTAATTAAATCACAAAAATACATATTCTTAAATAAACACGTACACACAGACAAGGCTTCATTGTAAACACTTGTCAGAAAACTAAACCTTCCATTTCAGTAACTTCAGTAACACCCACAAAGAACCCTCAGTTTTCTACCATAATGGAATATAAAAGATAGTTACATATACTTAACTTTTTCCTGTGAGGGATTCTAGATACTAAACAGTTTACAGCACTACCCCTCCAACATACAGAGAGTACTCTCTTCTCATAGTTAGATTACAGTCTCTAAATATTTGCTGTGCTTCCTGAGCTTCTGCCCAAAATTTCATTCAGGGCTGAACACTTCTGAAATATTTGAATTTTATCTCAGGTTCATAATTTCAATGGTTTGTTATTGCTAGAAATGCTAAAATACTGCTCTTCTAAATGATAAAATATGTATTTTATGCTAGATATTAAAAAAAAAAAAAAACACTCATCCAAGGAAAATCTCTCTGAAACAAAAGATTTTGAGGAATTTCAAGTACTTTTTTTGAACACTATTAATAGAGAAAAATGGTTGTGAGTTTTTTCATCATTTTAAACCATCAGAGTAGTAAGAGACCAAAGGCTTTTCCATGAGTCTGTTCAATGTGAATGGGATTTTGAATCCTTAAAGTAGGTACAAAAAGCTTCACAGTGCTGCACATACCTCTCTGTAGATGCTCCAACTGAAACCAACAACCAATGAACTTCCTCTACAGCTAAGAATCACATTCAAACCTTAAAAACCTTCTTCAGGTAAAGTATTCTTTGCCTCTATAATAGGGGAACCATGTTAATCCTCACACAAAGTTGGAGGGTTTTTAGCATGACATTCCATTCTAAAGAAAATATGGTGAAAAAAAGACAATCTAAAGGACAAGAAAAGATAACTACATAGGATGTACAGAGGGGAATGGGAAAAAAAGGAAAGAGAGAGGGGAAAAAAAACCCAAACAAACCAACAAACAAGAAAAATTATAAAGCAGAGCCTCTGCCTTAGAGCAAAAGACCCAAGGCAAAAGAGGATCTGCTTGGTAAGTATGTGAGTTGTTTTCAGAATGCACAGCCACGTCTCACATGTGCATAAAGAAATCTCTGTGTAATCTAGAAGAAAATATTAACTCAGGTGTCTGTGGGTTTATTTCCTACTTTTCAAGACATATCTTATAAACACATTTCTCTGCAGAAATGAAAAACATCAAGGTAAGCTGGTTAGTTTATCAAAGAGTCAAAGACTAAGACTGTAGAAACAGAAAGCCTCAAATAAACAGCATATGAATCCTCACTTTGCAATTCATATCCAAAATTTTGACTTAGATTCTAGATTATGCAGAGACTATGAATGTGTTCTTTCCAGCATGCACTGTGCACCTGCAGGCACGAGTGATTTTCTGATTCTTTCTACCTGAAAAGAATATATGTGACAAGCTCTGAAAGAGTTCACAATTGTCTTTGAAATGGTGGACTAAAAAAATAAAAAAAAAGCAAAAGGGTGTCAGATCTCTGCACAGGATATCAACTGATATCACTGCAGGGAGTGCTGTCCTTATTTTGGGAGGACAGCTGACTTTGGATATGCTTCAATTACCCTCAACAGTAGTCTGGAGTTCTCTCATCACCAGGACTCAATTCACCCAACACAAACAGTAACCTTTACTTAAATAGCTAAAACATATCTTTCTTAATCCTTAAGACACATCAAAGAAAAAAAAAAAACAAAACACCAAAACCATGCTCTCCTACATATTTCCTACAACTGGATTATTGAGGTGTCCATTTGCTTGTGTATCAAAACAAAACCCTGCCAGGTTCACCATCACAACTCCAATCGTGTTAGGTGTAACATCATGTGTTAGGAAGGAGTAGAGGCCACAAAAATATAGAGGGATGCTTTCCACATTCACCAGTCTGCCCTTCCTGAACTTCTACACATGAACATTGCATCTGAACACTGCACTTAACAGCCCCCAGTGTGGCTGCTCATGTACCTGTAACATCTTTTTAAAATTCCATTATACAAAAAGGCACAAGTGGTTATGTCAGTAGATTTATATATGTATATTAAACTCTATATCAAGAATGATAACTAGGAAACAAAACTAAGCCAAACAAAAACAAACAAAACAAGCATCCTCCACCCTACCTGCCCCCCAGAAAAAAAGCCAACAATAAAACCCAAACCAAACCAAAACCATCCAGCATAACTCCTTAACTTTGGAGCAGAGCAAAATCAAGAAACTGACTATATCCCACAGGCAGTCCAGGTCCCTTCGGTTCTGAGACACTGACCTATAATGGGAGAAATGAATTAGTGAGCTAAAGAAGTGATGGTCTTGTCACTGGGCCAGAGTCAATTAAACATGAGGGGTGGGGGAAAAGGAAAAGGCATGTAAAGGAATTTTTTAGTACTTTTCCCCAGTTAGAGTTAACTGGAGGAAGGCACTTTATTCAAAACAGAAAATTTTTAGATCTCTCCTGAGAAGAGAGTATGAATAGCTCACAGCTGCCTAAAACCTTCCTGTGATATGCATAAACTACATTTTTATTAGAACTGGATTATACTAGCTGCTATCCAGGAGGTTCAAATGCCTAACCACTGGAGACAATCAGAAGCACAGAAAGATCTCTGCATAATGAACATAAATATCCTTTCAAACAGAAAATCATAATCTACTCTGCTGTAATCAAGTCTATATTGTTGTATAAAGCATTTTAAGCAGAAGAGCAATAGAAAGGACAAGAAAAAGAGGAACAAAAGAAATCTGAATGTTTCTTCAAGATTACTTTGTTTTAATTTTTAATAAAGTAGTTATAATTTATTATTAGACAGTTTCATCTCATAAGTATGATTCTAGAACTAAAAAGGTTGTCTTCCATCTGTATGTTTTAAATCAAAACTTCTTTCAGAAGTTTCAAAGTGGGATTTCAGCCTCCATTTTTGAGACTAGTGCCTACAACCATTCAGTCACTGCTTCTTGTCAGCACTAAGGGAACTGCTTTAAACAAATTCTAAACCTTTCAAACAAGGACAAGTCCAGTGACAAATTTCAGCCCAGGTAAAGACCTGGCTATCAAAGATGCCTCAAGCAGTTCTGTATTTCTTCATTCATTACTTGCTTCCCTTTTCTGTTGTATAACAATTTAACTGGTGGTAAAATTTGTCAAGTGACATTTCAACAACAGAGTAATAGTATCACTATTTCCAATTTTACATACCTGCTTTGCAGTGCTCAGAAAAGAGGACTATAGAGAAAGTATGAGACCAACCTGGAAATGACAGACAAAAAAGAATTTATTTAGAATTTTTCAGTAAATTGATATCCTGAATATTCTGAGGAATGTAAAACATGTTCAGTTATATTAATACAGAACAGATGCCAACTCAGTTTCTTGGCAGCAAAATAGTTTTAGAGGTGTCCTCTTTACTGGATCCCATGAGCAGGAGTTGAATAAAATGGAGTAGGATGAACAAAAACATCTGCATTTGTTCCTAGAAAGGGTCCTGCTTGCAAAAGACAGCACTGATTCTTGCAATTGAGTGTATTCTAAACAGTCAGAAGAGCTGCTGGAAGATTTTTTTACAAAGACTAAGTATTTTCACACAAATCAATTGTTTATTGAATATCTCATGTTTACTATTTATGCCTATAATGAACACATCTCCAGTAAGTAAAGTTTAAGGAGCATAATTAAATTTACTTCTTTTTCCCAACACTCCAGAACAGAACCTCCAAAGTATTTAGGAATTTCTGCATCACACAGTGTTCGGGGTTGAGTGTTTTTCTGTTACTGTGTCAATTGTAAGAATTTTTCCCATTATCATGCCAATGGAGCTGGCCGGGTTACACCCAGGGTCCCTGATGGGTCCAGACAAAAGGGGTGGGTGGGGACGGCCCCCGGAGGGGCCTCTGAGGCTTCCGGGAGGGCACTCGCGTTTCCGGCGAGCCAGGAGGAGGACGCCTAGGATCGTTCAGCCACGCGGCCGAGCACAGCAGAGCCAGACCCTCTGCGATCACCTGCCCTGCATCTGCCCCGTTTCCAGCCTCCTGCCTCTGCGGACACAGCTGATCCCCCGGACACACACGGTAAGCGAGGAGCCGCCGCCCTCGGTGAGGGTGAGCCCGTTCCCACCCGAGACCGGCGTGGCCACTGCTGCCCCTCCCTCCTGCCTTCGTTCCCGTCTGCCATTGGCACATCCGGGCTCTGGACTAAGCACAGAGACAGCGTGCTTGCATCTAAAGGGACTGACACCGGGTTATCTATTTCGTTCTGTTAGCAATTTTAACTGTTATTGTTTTCTGTTTGTATAGTTAGATATATTAGTAAAAGAGCTATTATTCCCACCCCCCTTATCTCTGCCTCAGAGTCCTTGATTCAAACAATCGTAATACTTGGGGGAGGGGAGTGGAACCAAAGTCTCTATTCCAAAAAGGGAAACTTCTGCCCCTACTGGCAGACACCTGTCCTTTCAAACCAGGACAGATTTTGGCGCCCAACATAGGGCAGAGGACACTGAGTTGAGAGTTAACACAGGAATAACAGCTCTCTTAACTGGCAATATGTTGTCTGGTTTAATCTGGTTTGTGTTCCATGTGGCCACAGCCATCTCCCTCCCATTTGTAAGCCTTTTTTTGGAATTTGGGCCCCCTCACCAAGGTTGCTGTGGCTATTGTCCGATTGGTTTGATGGATTGATTATGTCAGGAATTCATGGGTTTTTAATTTTTTCTGGGAAGCGGTTGCATGGATCCAGAGCTATCGTACTCTAACTGCGTGTTTCTGGGGCTATTTCAGTAATGGTACTTACTGTGAGATAACGAGTGCAAGGGAAATTTTTTCCCAACCCATCACCCAGTTTTTTGAGGCTACCCCACTGGTTCTCAAGGACTTCAGATCTGTTTTAATTGCCAGTGTTATTATACAGTGGCTGGTGTTGCTGATTGGCCTGTTTTACTTAGCATTCAGAAACAAGGGAATATTGGCTTGGACAACAACTCTGATACCTGCCCCAGGGACTAGGGATGATGCCCCACAGCCCACTGCAGAAATGAGCCATCCAGAGTGGGTGGGGGCTCTAGTGAAGGATATAGGCCAAATGCTGAAAGAGCATAGCCAGATGATGAAGGAGTATTTTTCTCCAGCTGGTGAGAAACCCTCCCTCTGCCCTAAAGAGGGAGAGTCAGATGGTGCTGCAGTGGAACCCATAGATGTCGTATCTGTCCAGGTTCCAGCTGGATCACAGGAGCAGCCACAGCCAGCAGCAGTTGCTCCTGTGGAAACTAGGAAATCTAAGACTAAAACGAGGCACTTAGATAATGGGGATCAGCAAGGAGGGTCCTCACAAACAGCAAGGGAGCCAGAGGTTGAGATTGTCACCGAGTCCCCCTCATACGATAGTCTCCGTAACCTGCATAAAGACATTGCTCGGCGAGGCCGTGAGCCTTTTACAACTTGGTTACTCCAGGTCTGGGACCTTACGGGAACAGGTGTTCAACTGGATGGAACTGAGGCCAGGAATTTGGGATCCTTGGCCCAGGATTCAGGTGTGGACCAGATATTCGTAAGGGAGCAAGGCCTCCTTTCCCTCTGGGACCGGCTTTTAATGAGTGTGAGAGAGAAGTTTTTACACAGAGAGAGAATGCAGGAGCACCACCGTAGGATGCGCTGGCAGACCCTTGAGGAAGGGATCCAGCAGATGAGAGAGACAGCAGTATTAGAGGTACTCTTTGGGAGGGATGGACAGCATGACAATGACCCTGACAAGGTCAAGTGCACAGGGCAGATGTTATGGAATCTGGCAACCTTGGGTCCATCTCAATATACCACCTACATAGCAATGATTAATGCCGGTAACAGTCCAGAGACAGTGTGTTCTGTTGCCAACAAACTCAGAAATTTCGAGAGCATGATGAATGGCCCAATGCAGGCTAATGTCTCTGCTGTGGCCAGGGACCTCCAACAAGTCGAAGATAGGATGAGGGATATGAGGGAGGAGATGATAGAGAGAATTGAGGAGGTGAGGAAGATCAGCGTAGCAGCAGTACGAGTCACAGGCCCCCAAGTCAGAGCTTCACGTCCCCCAGCTAGGGAGAGAGGGTACACCTCACGAGCTGACCTGTGGTTTTTCCTGCGAGACCATGGGGAAGACATGGGAAAATGGGATGGGAAACCCACTTCTGTCCTGGCAGCATGGGTGCGTCAGCTCAGGGAGGGAAATGCTAACCGAGGGAGCCGCACTAAAATGAAGGTAGCCTCAACCTCCCACAAGCAAGGTGCAGGGTATTACAGCAAGGAGGATGTTCTGTCAGATCCCCTGGAAGGAACCTCCACTATGTATGCCCAGGAAAGAGGCTAGAGGGGCCCTGCCTCTAGCCAGGGAGAGGCATGGGATGACAGGATCTATTGGATAGTGTGGGTGCGATGGCCTGGCACGTCAAAGCCACAGAAACATAAAGTGTTAGTTGATACTGGTTCACAATGCACCCTGATACCATCAGAACATGTGGGGAAGGTACCTGTTTCCATTGTTGGGGTGACGAGGGGATCACAGGAATTCACTTTGCTGGAAGCTGAGATTAGCCTGACAGGGAAGGGGTGGCAGAAACATCCAATTGTAACTGGCCCAGGGGCACCGTGCATTCTAGGCATAGACTTCCTCAGGAACAGCTACTACAAAGACCCAAAGGGGTTCAAGTGGGCTTTTGGAATAGCTGCTGTAGAGACAGAGAGCATTAAGCAGTTGAACACCTTGCCTGGACTGTCAGAAAACCCCTCTACAGTAGGACATCTGAAAGTGACAGAGCAACAGGTGCCAATTGCCACCATGACCGTGCACCGCCGGCAGTACTGGACAAATCGAGATGCTGTGATCCCCATCCACAAAATGATCCGTGATCTAGAGAGCCAAGGGGTGGTCAGCAAGAGCCACTCACCCTTCAACAGTCCTATCTGGCCTGTGCAGAAATCTGATGGAGAATGGAGACTGACTGTGGACTATTGGGCATTGAATGAAGTGACTCCACCGCTGAGCGCTGCCGTGCCGGACATGCTAGAACTCCAGTACGAGCTGGAGTCCAAGGCAGCAAGGTGGTATGCCACCATTGACATTGCAAATGCATTCTTCTCCATTCCTTTGGCAGCAGAGTGCAGGCCTCAGTTTGCTTTCACCTGGAGGGGCGTGCAGTACACCTGGAACCGACTGCCCCAGGGGTGGAAGCACAGCCCCACCATCTGCCACGGACTGATCCAGGCTGCACTGGAAAAGGGTGAGGCTCCAGAACATTTGCAGTACATCGATGACATCATTGTGTGGGGGAACACAGCAATAGAGGTGTTTGAGAAAGGAGAGAAGATCATCCAGATTTTACTGGGAGCCGGTTTCGCCATTAAAAAGAGCAAAGTCAAAGGACCTGCCCGAGAGATCCAGTTCCTGGGAGTGAAGTGGCAGGATGGACGGCGCCAGATCCCCACTGAAGTCATCAATAAGATCACTGCAATGTCCCCACCAACAAGCAAGAAGGAGACACAAGCTTTTCTAGGTGCTATCGGCTTTTGGAGAATGCACGTCCCTGAGTACAGCCAGATTGTGAGCCCTCTCTACCAGGTCACTCGCAAGAAGAACGATTTCCATTGGGGCCCTGAACAACAGCAAGCTTTTGCCCAGATCAAACAGGAAATCGCTCATGCAGTGGCCCTTGGCCCAGTCAGGACAGGACCAGAGGTAAAGAATGTGCTCTACTCTGCAGCTGGGAACCATAGTCTGTCCTGGAGCCTTTGGCAGAAGGTGCCTGGTGAGACCCGAGGCCGACCCCTGGGATTCTGGAGCAGAAGCTACAAAGGATCTGAAGCCAACTACACTCCCACAGAGAAGGAAATCTTGGCTGCCTATGAGGGAGTTCAAGCTGCCTCAGAGGTGATTGGCACAGAAGCACAACTTCTCCTGGCACCCCGACTGCCAGTGCTGGGGTGGATGTTCAAAGGAAAGGTTCCCTCTACTCACCACGCCACCGACGCCACATGGAGCAAGTGGATTGCCCTCATCACGCAGCGCGCCCGTATTGGTAACCCAAATCGCCCTGGGATTTTGGAGATAATTACGAACTGGCTAGAAGGTGAAGATTTTGGTCTCGCTGATGAAGAGGAGCAGAAGCAAGTGACCCGGGCTGAAGAAGCTCCACCGTACAACCAGCTGCCAGCAGATGAAACGCTACGCCCTTTTCACCGACGGTTCCTGCCGCATTGTGGGGATGAACCGGAAGTGGAAAGCTGCCGTATGGAGCCCCACACGACAGGTTGCACAAGCTACCGAAGGAGAAGGTGGATCGAGTCAACTTGCTGAACTCAAAGCTGTTCAGCTGGCCTTGGACATTGCTGAGAGAGAGAAATGGCCAAAGCTCTACCTTTACACTGATTCGTGGATGGTAGCCAATGCTCTATGGGGTTGGCTGGAAAGGTGGAAAAAGGCTGACTGGCAACGTAGAGGAAAACCAATCTGGGCTGCTGATGAGTGGAAAGACATTGCCACTTGGGTAGAGAAGCTCCCCGTGAAAGTCCGTCATGTGGATGCCCATGAGTCGGGCTAATGAAGAACACAGGCACAACAAACAGGTAGATCAGGCTGCACAGATAGAGGTCTCAAAGATAGACTTAGATTGGGAACACAAGGGGGAACTGTTCCTGGCTCAATGGGCCCACGATGCCTCAGGCCATCAGGGCAGAGACGCCACCTATAAGTGGGCACGAGACCGAGGGGTGGATCTAACCATGGACAGCATCTCTCAGGTTATTCATGACTGTAACACGTGCGCTGCCATCAAACAGGCCAAGCGGGTGAAGCCCCTCTGGTATGGGGGGCGATGGTCCAAATATAAGTACGGTGAGGCCTGGCAGATTGACTATATCACACTGCCTCAGACCCGCCAGGGCAAGCGCTACGTGCTGACCATGGTAGAAGCCACCACCGGATGGTTGGAGATCTACGCTGTGCCCCACGCCACTGCTCGGAACACCATCCTGGGTCTGGAAAAACAAGTCCTCTGGAGACATGGTACCCCAGAAAGAATTGAGTCAGACAATGGGACTCATTTCAAAAATAGCCTTATAAACACCTGGGCTAAAGAACATGGCATCGAGTGGGTGTACCATATTCCCTACCATGCACCAGCGGCTGGGAAAGTCGAACGGTGCAATGGTCTGCTTAAAACCACCTTAAAGGCACTGGGTGGGGGGACTTTCAAGAACTGGGAGATCAATCTACCAAAGGCCACATGGTTAGTGAATACCCGAGGTTCCACTAACCGAGCAGGCCCTGCCCAGTCAGAGCCCTTGGGAGCAGCAGATGGAGATAAGGTTCCAGTGGTACACCTGAGAGGCATGTTAGGAAAAACTGTCTGGGTGAACTCTGCTTCCAGCAAAGACAATCCTGTTCGTGGGGTGGTTTTCGCTCAAGGACCAGGTTGCACTTGGTGGGTGATGCAAAAGGATGGAGAGACCCGATGCATACCCCAAGGGGACCTTGTTCTAGGGTGAACTATATATGATACTGTGCCCGTAACTACATGTATGTATATAATTTAAAGGTTTCAATATGATGTAGCATGATGGCATGGAAAAATTCGGGGTGGATAATGTTGAGGGTTGAGTGTTTTTCTGTTACTGTGTCAATTGTAAGAATTTTTCCCATTATCATGCCAATGGAGCTGGCCGGGTTACACCCAGGGTCCCTGATGGGTCCAGACAAAAGGGGTGGGTGGGGACGGCCCCCGGAGGGGCCTCTGAGGCTTCCGGGAGGGCACTCGCGTTTCCGGCGAGCCAGGAGGAGGACGCCTAGGATCGTTCAGCCACGTGGCCGAGCACAGCAGAGCCAGAGCCTCTGCGATCACCTGCCCTGCATCTGCCCCGTTTCCAGCCTCCTGCCTCTGCGGACACAGCTGATCCCCCGGACACACACGGTAAGCGAGGAGCCGCCGCCCTCGGTGAGGGTGAGCCTGTTCCCGCCTGAGACCGGCGTGGCCGCTGCTGCCCCTCCCCCCTCCCTCCTGCCTTCGTTCCCGTCTGCCATTGGCACATCCGGGCTCTGGACTAAGCACAGAGACAGCGTGCTTGCATCTAAAGGGACTGACATCGGGTTATCTATTTCGTTCTGTTAGCAATTTTAACTGTTATTGTTTTCTGTTTGTATAGTTAGATATATTAGTAAAAGAGCTGTTATTCCCACCCCCCTTATCTCTGCCTCAGAGTCCTTGATTCAAACAATCGTAATACTTGGGGGAGGGGAGTGGAACCAAAGTCTCTATTCCAAAAAGGGAAACTTCTGCCCCTACTGGCAGACACCTGTCCTTTCAAACCAGGACACACAGCTTTTCTAAGGATAGGTATAGATAAACCTTTCATTAAGGAATAAAAATTAGTCCAATGTAAAAACTAGAAACCTAATAGCAATCTTCACTAAGGACTTATTTCTACAGAAAATGTAAAAAATTAAGCCATTTTAGGATAACAGGTAAAAAAAAAAAAAACTAAAATAGAAACAAACAGAAAAAATGTAAGCCAAAACTGAAGCTCAGGTCAAGCTAGCAAGGCAGGTAATCTAAGTTATATGTGAAGAAGCAGGCTGCATTGCAAGCTACTGCACAGTCCTTATCTGACAAATCCAAAACCCTATTTAAAACAATGAGCTGTAACCCTATACAGTTTATAGGTTTTAAGAACATGCTGCTAAAGGAAATTTTGCAGGAAAAAAATTGAAAAAGAGAGAGAGAGAGAGAGAGAAGTAGAGAAATTTTGGCACAAAATAAAAAATCTTGATAATGGGACCCACTGGGCTCTGGATTGTTTTCCCAAGATAAATTCTGAAAGCCTCATCCCTTGATTAGTTAAAATAAAGCACTGGGAAATATACATCATAAATATACCAAGGTAATCTTGCAGTGGATGAGACTGAACTGAATGGCATAATATGCAGTTTTTCAATTCTAATTTCCATGACTATGAAAAAATTGCATTTAAAATTGAAATTAATGGCACATACAAAGTTTAATAATTTACTATCTGTTTTTGTGTTGCCTAAACAACTCCGTATATAATTCTATTAATACATGCAGACCCTGACAGAAACTAATCAACAGAGGGAGGGGAAAATATTAAAAAAAAAATCACTTCATTCTTCAATAATTTAATAGCTATTTACAGTCATAAGACACAAGTAGAGAGTAATAGGAAACAGCAGGTTCCTCAGCTTATTAGAAAAGAACAAAGCTCAACTTTGAGGAGGGGAGTAGGAGGAAAGACACATAGAATTGCTTCAAGATTTTTTTTTTTTTAAAAAGCAGTCTTAGAAGAAAAAAAAAAAAAAGAAAAGGTAATGAGATTAAGACTGGATATAATTACACAGCAGCTGGTATCCAATACCCAATATTGTTGCAAATAATATGCAAAAGAAAACCACTTCTTCAATAATATACTAGGGCATTTACAGCATGTGCCTGAGACAAGACTCATGGTTTGAGCACTCCTCACCTCTGTATCCACATATTTTCAATCATGTTCTACACTAGATTTCATGACAGAAAATAGTTGAGCCCATTACTTCATGTTTGGCTTTTAATCAGAGAATATTTTTTTTTAATCACTGTCTTAGACAATTACATGGGTTGGAGACTCCAATATGACCTAGTTTGAACCACTTCCCTTTCATCAAAAAGGAGAGATGATGTGAGAAGATATAAGTGAAAATATAATAGTTTATTAAAAAAAAAAAATCAGAAACAATCAAGATAACAGCAAATATCCTCTAGATGTGAAAAACACAGACAAACCAAACCAGAAAAAAAGTGAGATGCTTGCTTCTTAAAGAAGCAATAAAATCTAAAATACTGCCTTAGTGGCATTCTCTGTCTCTGAGACCTTCCTACAGCAGCCTTGCAGAAAGCACTGAATTTTTAATGTTGGCAAATCATTTGCATTTAAACGAAAATTTCATCATAATTCAGCAGCCTTTCTGCATAAAGTAGTCCAGTGGAACAATTACATAAAAGCATCCACTCTGTTTTGACACTTCTTTTTATAGAAAGAAGATACAAGTATATAAAAAGAAACCAAAGAGTTAAAAAAAATCAGCAAGGAGCATTAACCAATATCAGCATTTGTATGAATTCATTCATTCTAAAAACATGACATTTCTTGACTGAGTACATCTCTGTCCTCATTCAATGCAGTGGGCAGAGTTTATTGTCCCATGTTTCAAAGATAAATGCTGTCAATGAAGTGAAACAATGCCAGATTGTCAAATACCTATTTAGATTACACAAATTACACCTCCCTCCCTGCTGCTCATCAAGAGAGTATTGTACATTCTGGAAAGGATGCATGTGATGATATTTTGCACAAATGGAGCACATTCATGCTCCCTGCTTCACACCCCAGCAGCTTGATTAACTAAAGTTACTTCAGATGTCATCCTTCAGCCCACAGTTCTCATATTCTGAAGAGCCTTCTTGCAAGATCTCTTTCTACCCTTTCTATCCTCATTTCCCTTTGCACGCTGACACATGTTACTGTAGGGACTGGAGGACAAGGACAAAAGCCCTAAGCATGCATTAAATTAGCTCATTTTAAATTTAGAGTTGCATGGACACACCAAGCTGTATGAGTCTTGTTCTCAGGGGCAACATTTTGCTCTGCCACAATGTCCCTTTTTCACTGCAGTATACTTCCAAATAGAAGCTCTATCTCTAACCTGGTATCATACACTTTTATTAAAAGGATGCAGAATAATATTTTTTAAATAGTGAAACAGGCCTACTTGAGAAGGGTGTTTTTATGGAAGGGAACACCTACCAAAGTATTTGACAGACAAAATCTTTCAATTTTTTTTTTTCTTTTTAAAGTCAGGATTTTACTTCAGTTAGGTGCATCCCATTGGAAGGCATGGGATGTTACAATAGTGCTCCCCCCCAAAAAAGAAGCTAGAGAATTTGAAAGGATTAATGCAAATATACATATCTAACACCAAGAGACTGACACAGAGATTCCTGAACAAGATATCTGATGTCTGTAATGCACAAGATCAGATTAAATTAACCTCTGTGTCTTTAAAACCTTTCAATATAATTAATTACTGTGCTTCAGAGATGCATACTGGAGAAGACATCAAGGATTTTGCATTCCCTACTCTGGCAGCATATGATAGGGAACTAACCACCAGTTTTCTTCCAATACCCATGGACATGAGAAATTTACAGTAGATCCAAGTATTGGAAATGCTTCTGTCCTGATCCAGCCAAAGGATTTTTCAGGATAGGCGTGATAAGATGATGACACAATCATCCCAGGAATCCAAAATATGCCAGTTCATGTCCACTCAAGAACTCTTGAGCTTTTCCACCTGGTTCTGCAGATTTCTAACAGTTGCAGCCAGGAACTATCCAAGGTTGGACTTGGATAGTACTGAGAGAATGATCCCAATATCAGTTAACCATCTGCTCTGAAAACACTATATTTTACACTGATTATCATAGAGTTGTTTCCAAACTGGATATCTATACTAAAGGCATACTGAAGGTTAAGTTTTCCAAAGGTCAGGATTTTCAAAAGCACCGTAATGGTTTCAAAGCACGTACATTTTTAGACATCTAAATAAAACAATTTAGTTTTTATACTAGTAATAAAAAAGTAGATCACTGCTCTCTAGAATGCATGCTTGTGCATAGGAAAACAAATCAAACTAAGACAGTTATCACAGAGCACAAGAATGCAATGTTTATATATTTTATTCAAGCTAATTCTTCATGAAATCATAAACTATTTTCAACCTTCTATATCTTAAGGCTTGGGGTGTGCTGAAGTTGGTTGGGGGATGGGAAAGAATAAGTTTCATAACATTTTATCTTATAGTCTGAAGATTAGTTTTGGTTTAAGATTATCTGGAGTATTGTGGAGAACACAGTTTAAGATATCTGAGATCAGTGAGACATTAAACAGTATATTAATTTAGTTTTAAATGTATGCAGTTCATGCAGTCCCGAGTAAAAACAGTGTAACAGCAAACTAGAATAACGTGACTTGTGATTACTCTTTGTGCATCTCGCTCCATTCAGAATGGAAATACTTTGGGGAAGAAAAAGGCTTACATAAAGTAAAGTACTTATATAATTAATCCAGCATCCATTGAAGATGAGTTCCCCACACTGTGTTATTCATTAGAAAGTTGTCTAGCCTTGATCCTACGTATATCAACCACTCAGTTCCCAATAAGTTCCCCTATAGGGATCTTTTAGAACAACTACGAAACCATTACAAAGGTTTCCTTCATCACATTTAAGTCGAATTCCAGTAATTGTAGTATACATTCTGATATATATTCTGATTATATTCTTTCAGTTTCATGACTCTTCCTACTCCCTGCCATTATTATCCATCAGAAATCACTTTTCAAATCTATGGGTGAGGAGAGGGGGGAACAGTCTGTGAATTTTTCACATTCTTAAATCTACATTTAAACTTACATTTAGAAGGTGGAAAATTCAGATAGATTATCCTAGAAGGCCATCTATTGTGTTTCTCAGATATGACTGTGACTCTTCAGGGACTTCCAGATCTGAAAAAATATGTTAACTAGATGGGTGGGTTAAGTACAGAGACACTTTGAATTCCTGTCATAAACTCAGTTTAAACTGATAACTCACATGAGAGCTTTCCTTGGAATTTTTCTTGTTTGTTTGTAACCATAGCAATTGCTAGTTCTCTCAGGAAGATACTTATTGAATGCAAAATGCTAAAAAAAAAAAAAAAGAAAAAAAATCATTTTTGAAAACAGATCTTGAAAATTGATCTATAAAGGCAATGACTATATTCTAAAATAAACATTTCCCAGGATGTAAGGTTACATGAAACAACCCTTATCCAGCTCTACCCAAGCAGCACCATTATCTACTATTAAAAGGTTAAACCAATTCCACCTACAAATAAAGAATAGAGGTCTCAACCAAATGAAAGCTACAGGAAAGATCAGAGGGCAGCATGAACTGCAGCCAGTGCTGATCAGCAAAGGATTTTAGTGTCCTGCAATAAGCAGGTTCCTTGGCAATGCACCATGTATGAATCTTCCTTGGCTTGCTGTGGAGAATCATAAGAAACTGGCACAAACTCTTGACCTAGCATCAGCTAATACTGAGCGAACCCACTTCCATCCTTTTACACCTGCTGATAAAATCTGATACTATCATATGTAGGGCAGAAGTGTCTTATCTGGGAGGTGATGAGAGCTGAGGTATTCATCAGAAAAGATTGAGCTCTTGGTGAGACTTCTAACAAGAAAATATTGATGGGAAAATGTGTGTTCATTACTGGCTCGCTCATTTCTGAAGGACTAAAAGGAACAGCACTTACTGGTGATTTCTAACATTCTCAGGCAGTCACCAAGTGGACTGATCAAAAATATTTTAAGTAGCAAAAATCCCTGCTTCAAAAAAGGCACTTCTCACTGATGTTGCCCTCTTTAGCACATACTACTGAACTAAAACCACCATGCAACCCAAAACATACTCAATAAAATAATATGATTCACAAGCTTGCTCTTTTGGAGTGCAAGAAAAGAAATAATAGATGATCATATACAGTGATGCACAAATGAAAGCTACATGGATAATATAGTGATAAATGAAATACAAAATTTAATCTTCCTACTATTTTTAATGCCTGTCCTCCAGTATCTCTCAAAATTACCAATCTTTCCCCTCAGAAATATTAAGTGTATTAATGGATGAACAATATTTTATGAGATTGCTGGAGTAAAATACAGAGCATGGCACAGGCACTGACTCTGAAGCTTCCCACAGCTACTGCAAAACAAATTTTAATTTTTTTTCTCTTCTAATAAATCTTTTTTTATTTAGGAAAAATCATGTCATTTGATAAACTACAAGAAAGCAAAAGGGGTAATCTATATCATTTTTAAAAAACAAATTAAAATGAGTCTATTTTCTAGTGTAAGAAAAAATCCCATTTGAAAAACATCGGTCAGTCAAGGAAAGCCTCTCACAGACGCACTGAATTCAATAAGGTTTCCACCATGAAAGATTTACTTTGACTTACTGGTCAAAGGCAACTGGAGAGGGGCAAAGAATGGGTGTTTCATTTTTGAATAGAAAGAGTGGCAAATCCAGTTGCTGAAAGTTTTAGAGGGAAGATTTTCTGTCCAATTTGCTTGTCTACATATGGGCCTTTGAGGTTTTACAAGTTTACAGGTTTAGAGCTAGGCAATGTTTTTTTCACTTGAAGTGACCAGTGCCATAATATTTAAGTATTTCAATTAAGAGTAGTAAAGCAAATGCACTGCTGTTGCAGAGTAAACAAATTCCTTGTGTGGCAAATAAAACAGAAGGGCAGAGAGTCATGAGACCTTGAGTAGAGAGATTTGCTCTATTTTACTTATCAATACAATTCAAATAACAGGAGTTTGACAGCTTGCCTGTCCTCAAGAAATATATATAATAATACAATATATAGCAATAATATTAATTATATCAATAAAAACAAAGTCAGTTGGAAACTGAGGATGGCACGTACGGCGGAAATTAGCATGCATTGCGAACCTAGACAGAAGGTAGAACAGCTGATCCTTTCCAACTAAGAACACGCTGCTCTGTGCCATGAAAATCAGGACTGAGGAACTCATTAGCTCTGAGCTAGCTGTGCTTCCCCTGATCTGATTGCCTTCTTGTCTAACACAGCAGAGAGCTCCCAGCTATTGCCGGCCTTAAGTGCTACTCATGAGCCCTTCTCTCTTTTCCCTCCAAGGCTTCTCTCTCACACACGCTTTCCTCACTGTGCCTCTGACAAGCTAAAGCCCAGGAATGGCACTATAAAAAGCTTTGCAAGGTTTGCAATCCACACCTCCCCAACACATTTGCCAAAGTTAATCACAGGCTTGAGCTAGCAAAAGTAGTTCATTCTTCAACAAGACCACCTAGGATCTTATGCAACCATATCTTCACTTCTCAGACTAAAATTAAGATGTAAACAGTACAGTAAGAATACACTTTTCAGGAGCAAGTTGAAAAAAAATCTGCCCATCTAAATATTATACCATTCCCACAATAACCTCTAGGGTTTACAATACAGAATAATTATTCAGCTTTATTTTCAGATTTTCTGAACTCAGTTTCTGTTACTCTCCTAATCAAAGTGCTAGACTTATGTTCTTGATTCTCTAAAAACAGAAATTTCTTTCAAATAAAAGATGTCATATTTAAGATTTTTACCTGAAATTATAGATTGGGATTGAGAAATGTGTCTGTGTATACATTTTCTATTTTTATTTTTTTTCTAGTGTATGTTTAATAATAAAACACAGTCTTGACATCTGTCCCCTCCATGGCTTCCTCCTTGCTAGTTTAAAGCAGAAATAGATCGTGAACTTGAAAAACCACAGCGGAACGACGTTTACTTGGATAATAATTTTCTGCTAAGGTAATTTACATTAACCCTAACTGGTATCCTATGTCAGTCTCCTGAAGAACTATGCTGCCATCTTTTGGTGTTGAAAATACACTTCAGCTGTTCAATACCTTCAGAAAGCTAATGCTCTATTTAAAACCAACTTTCCTGGGTTTATGTATCATTCAAGACAATAACTCTCCTCCCCTTTCTCTTTGTGGCTAAGCAAACAAGTAATTTGGATAGAATCGTTTGTACAATATATCAACAATGAAAGTGCCACAGCATTTAACACTTGCATGAAGATTGTCTCACTCATCTTGTCTGGATTTACATGCATACAGTCAAGGCACATTTTCTTCTTATAGATGTGATTGTGTCCAGATATATTCAGTACTAAAGTGTAATGAAAAGGTCATTGTGAAACAGGTGAATAATCACAGCAATCAGTCAAACAAATACATGCACATAAAAATAAGTGTTTAATAAAATGTAAGTTATTTCAGCAGCTGTTAACTTCTCACCAGGAAAAGTGTGTAGCCAGGGAACTCCTGTCTAATTCACCCTTCCATGATAACCAATGCCTGCACATCCATCAACACTTATAAATCCTGTGAATTTCAGGAAATTCCTGATAGTGGCTGCCATATTCTTCATGTTAAGAGTTATCTGATGGATAAAGATTCAGGGAGTTATTTGAAATTAGTAACTGCTAAAAAATTAGATATATTAAGGTTGTTATTTCTTTTATGGGTACAGCAACTCATTTGCCATGTCTTGCCTTGGTCTGCTTTGGGTTTGTTTTTTTTAAAATCAGACCAGGTGCACTCACAAGGAGCAAGACCAGCAGCTGGCAGCAGGGATCCCAGAATAGCCAGGAAACATGGAAGCTACAACATCAATTCTTTTCTTTCCTAGAACCAATATGATCATAAAATGTAATTTTAGGACACAAAATAAACATTATGCATTATTCCTGAGCAACTAATATGCCTGATTACTTGCAGTCACCTTTTCTAAAGAAAACATTGGGAAATATTTCCAACATAAAAGATTTTTGGTTTTAGTAACATCGTTGGCTGGGACCAAAACCACTATGCATCAGTCAAGATAATTAAATCTGGAATTCCAAACTTGACTTTATAAGGATGTGGCATTCTATTTTAGTTACATTACCAATAGGAGCACAATTTTTGTTTGTGTTTTCTTTTCTTACTTGTGATATATGCTGCAAGAACTTAATGCTGGATAAATTGAAGGTTCCAGTGCTTTTTAGTTGGGGCAGTCATCCTCTACTAACTCACCCCTGTCTAAACACACTGCACTCCATATTGTAGAATGTTCTGGTCCTAGTCTGCCATAGTTAGCCTACAAAATGGCAACATTGAAGAATTTTTGGGAATGAAGGTCTGGTGGAGATGAACTCCACTACCACCCACCCAAAGGGTGCATCTGCTCTTCTCCTCCTAGCACTGACCAGTATCTATTCTCCTCTACACAAAGATTCTACAAGGAGAAATGAAAGTTTGAAAACAAAAACCAATGTGTCTCTTTGACACAAGTGTTGAGTGATACTTGTGTGCATAAACTGAACATGAACTGAAATCCTAGAATGGAAGGTTCAGCTTTGAAAGGCTGAGCTAATAGCACACCTCAACAAGGGATGGAGGGGAAGCCTGGAAGGAAAGTAGGTGGTGAAGCCTACATCAAAACAAGAAAGACCCTACAAAATGCATTCCACCATCCCCACGTCAGAATAATATTTGATAATATTTGTTTCTGCTCTCCTTACAGCTGATAACCAATTTTGTACATAAGATGTACATGCTATTTCACTGATCTAGACCTGCTCATCTACTGTGTGCCCAACTGGTTTTAATGAGATTATGGAAGTCTGGATATAATCACTGTAAGAAACAGGAAGTCAGACACAAAATGTGAGGGTGCTTAATGAAATTTTGGTAGCGTATTTTCACAGCCTTGGGAGGCAAAGATTCTTTAAAGCCATTTTTCACCCTTTGAATGTACACACTGCAAGTTATTATTACAAAGCAAGACAGGGGAATCTTATTTGATACACTTCATTGTGCTTTATATTAAAATTCAGGAATTCTAAGCCTTTTTAATGCATAGAAATGTGAAAGAATTTACATCTTCTATTTAGTAATCAGCCATGTTATTGTCTGTTACCCTTAGCTGAATCTGATGTCAGAAGCAATACCCTTATCAATGAATCACTGGGGATGAAACCAGCAGTTTTTACTCATGCAAAACTACCACTGACTCCAGTGTCTAGAAATTATTACACAAGAAATATGCAAAGTTACACAATTATCTAAGACCTTTGCCAAAATTCTGCCCATGAAGCATACTTACTTCTTTTTTAATATACAGGATAAAAATCTCACTATTTTTAAACACATTTAAGATATTAAATCCTTTGTTATCAACATTAAAAAGATCTTTGCTTAAATATAATTGATCTCTTCATACTGAGTTTTTAATCCCATTTAAGTACTTTCTTCAATGAGACTTCTATTCTTAGACTTTATGAGATAATAATTGATAGTACCACAGCATTTGGCATAGTATAGCATTTCCTCAAAAATCCTGAAAGAAAATCTTGAAAGAAAGAAAGAACTGGCTTAATTGAAAGCAGATTGGAACTGGAAGATAAAGGTACATCAGCACCTGAGAAATATAAATAATTACTTTTCATTTTTTGTCTCACTCTAGAAAATGCTATTAATCCTCCATCATTTATACTGTTTAGGGGTTTTTTAAGACAAATATTTGCCTGCAGCTAAAAAATTGGAAAAACCTGGCCACAGAATTAAGAAGGAGGCATGTCATACACAGAAATTACCAAAGTAAGAAGAGTATAGAAGACCAAGACACATGTTCCAACCCATGGAAGAAGAAAGGATGGTCACTGTTACTGATGTAGGCATGCTTCTTTTTTAGTCAGGTCAAGGGATATTTTATTTCCAAAAAAGCTTTTAAAAGAACAGATCAAATGGACATATTTTCAAAGCAATATATGTGGAGGATTAAGGGAGACCATGGAGCTTTGAAAATGTTCCTAACTCACAGATTCTATTTCTGATAAAATGATTTTTTCTTCTTTTTCATGTCTGAGCCTTCTTTTCTCCCTGTTGTTCCAACCCCATCTTTATCTGGATTCTCTTGCTGCACATTTTTCTCTCCTATACCAATTTGGAGTTACTCATGTCCCTGTTGCCTCTTTTCTCTCTGTTTAATCTATCCACTGGCAGCCATGCTGTACTTCTTAAATTGTCTGTGTTGTTCAGCATTTGAAAGCACTTCCAGATTCATGTTTCATACAGAGGGGGTCCAGTAGCTGGAGCCAAAATGAAATCCCCCTGAGAAGGTCAGAAATTTCAAAAACTAGTTTGTCTCTAGTGACTTTCACATACTCAGCATGGTGGCTTCAGCTGGCTGTCACTGTGCAAGTTGTTAGCACTGAACACCATTACAACAAAGGAATACAACAATTTTGGGTTTTTTTTCTTCCTACTGTGGTAAGAAGAATACATCTCAATTGTATTTTGGAAACTTCATAAAGCAAGTAGCAGAATTCCCACTACTCATACTCTTTCAGATCAGTTGGCTGCCTCATGAGGACCAAGCTTTCAGTATCTATGTATCTCACATGGAATGTTGATTCAAGCTATTTTCTTAAACTTTAAAAATTAGTTATTTCTAGTCAATTATCATGCTCAAGTGGCCAAACACAAAAGCATCAGAATTAGAATCTCAGTAATTTATACATGTGCTAGCTTGAAGGTTGCTTCAAAACTACATGGCAGCATGGCAAGGCATCCAGCATCCTGTGATCTCTCAGTGCTTCTGTTCCTGAGCATTTTGGGAGAGACAATGACTCCCTCTGCACTTCAAAAAATTACATTTCCTCACAGCAGAAACCAAGGTGAAAGGATGAACGAGCTGGAGCAGAGAGAATTTAAATCAAGCACCAACCTCTATTTCAAAAGGCTTTTAAATCAAAATAGTTTGAGTGCAAAATGGGGCTTTGCATAAACCTTTGGTGAACATCCATTCTGAATATTTCAATATGCTGCCTACCCATACAGAAATGGGTAAACTGAATCTTTCACAGGAGTTTTAATTCAAGTGCTTCATATCCCATTTTCTAAAGGCTAGGCTGCACAGCAAGGTTACCCAGTGCAACTTTTAGCTCTTCCTGCAACAGGCAAAGTATATTATGGTTACACTGTGCAATTAATGCTTTATTGTAACCACCTTAACTCAAAAGCAGGGGTTCTTAAAGTGCTTCAATTTATTTTGCACCCAAAAGAGTGGCTGCATAGAGGGACTATTTCACCTCACTGAAGCCAAACACACTTGGCACTTATCACTGGGGGTTTTCTCCAAGGCTGGTGGGTGGAGACAGGGATTGCCTCTGGGATCTATCATGCTATAATTCAGTACTCATGCTCCATCCACAGGGGTTTTAGCTCACCATGCTTTCTGTTTTAAAACTCTGGACAATGTGTCAGAGCACTGTTTTGTCAGTATCTCAGCTGACAGGATCATATTTTAATTGGCAAGAACAGTCTCTGGGCTGCTCAGTCCAGTACCTTTCTTCTACAAGGCTATGACTAAACAAAAGTATCATTTTTATTCTAGTCTGAGCATGTCCACTGACATTTTCTGATTCTTCTATCTTTTTCATTAAGATCTGCTGTTTCCTTCTCAGAAAAGGTGGAACTGCACCAGATCTACACCTTTTCCTTTCCACTGTTCCTTCTCAATGCACTAGGAATACACAGTTCTATACAGTATTTTGATACAGAAACACTTTTAAAGCATCTTAAAACTGATGAGGTCCTGGACTGAGAACATGGAACAATTTCTAAGGAAACCACCGATCTCTTCCAATTAACATTCAGTAACAATTTATTTTTATTTATTTTATTTTTAATACAGCCAAAGACCTAAACTGGCAGGTTTTACCCATTTGTAGACAGCATGAACACAACATGAATCTGTTTATTTGTCTGACTCTAAATCTTCCCTCCTTTTTAGAAAAACTGATTTCTTTTTTACTAGTCCTTCCTTTCTACCCCTCCTTTACCTTAAAATGGTCCTTCAGAGAGATGGCATGTAAGAACACTCAATGTAGCTGAGAACTTCCAAAAATTTAAGTTACTTTAAAATGAGTGAGGAATCAGGCTTCATGAAATAAAAACTTCAAAACTTATCACAAGTCTAATTTGATCTGCAAATCACATTTTAATTTCTAGGCATTTAAATTTTTTTTGCATATTTAGACCATGTTTATTTTCCCAATTATCATGCATCAGTCAGATACAGATAAACAAGAAAAAATGTTAGGTGACATCTAGATTAAAGTTGTGTAAATAATTCATTCTTAAAATTGCTGCTTGATAACTCAAAAGCATCATTTGATCTTCTCAGGGAACTGAACAACAGAAAAGTAATTTCAACATTACATTAGTTTAAATATTTTTGAAGTTCTAGTCTTTTCAAGGAAAACTTCACAAGAAAAATAATGTCATGTATCATCTCAAATACCTCAGAATATTTAAACTTTCAGGAGAGAGGAACAAAGAATTATTTTGCATAGGAACCTGAAAAGCAAATGCTTGTTTAACTCAAAAGCAGTTTTTTAATGGAATTATTCACTGAAATAAATATTACTTGGTTCCAATAGGAAAAGTTCCCAAGAACTGAAAAGGTATGGGATATGGAGAATTAAAAGAAAAAAAAGAGTTACTGCATGAGATCAGAGCTATTCCTACACCATCAGTTATGCTTTTGAGGCATTTCTTTTTAGATTTAAGACATAATAATAATTGAGGGAAATTATAAAGAAATACTTGACTGGAGATCAAATATAAAGAGTCCATTCAATATATCTCCATAAATAACAAACAATATTTGTCTAATTTCCAAATTACAATTATGTATTCCTATAGCTGCATCCAAAATATATTAACTATATTAACTATAATAGAAACATTTATAAATATTTCATCCCATTTCATCCATGGGAATGTTTTCCAAAATACACTTTCAAAATCCTGACAACTTGAAGATATATGATAATAAACAGTAAGTAATTAGTATTTAACTTTAAATATCATATTTTATAGTACAGCAGGTCCTCTAAATTGAACATGTTTTAATACAGTCAAAGTTAAAAAAATGCAGACTGTTCTGTAGCAAAGAGGCTCATGTACAACTAAGGAGTGGAAAGGCCATTTTATCTCTAAATGCAGCATCACTTGGGCCAATGCTGGAATATAACTTCACCTGATACTTTCAGAAGTGTAATAAAAAATTGAAGGGGGTGTTTAAAAAAGAAGGAAGAAGGAGCATCAAAAAATATTCAAGGATTTAACAAAACAAAGTGAGACAGTAAAAGAGCTCAAGCTGTTTGGCTTATCAAAAAATAGCCTGCACAGTAACTTGATTAGAGTGTGTAAGAACATTCATGGGTAGAAAGCACTGGGTACTAAAGTACACTTCAGATATAGCAGAGAAAGACCAAGCAACAAAAAATAAAAATAATAATAAAAAAAAGAAAAAAAGCCTTGACATTAAATCCAGACAAATTCAAATCAAGAATAAGTCATAAATATTTAACAGTGATGGTGACTAGCCACTGATTCTACTGAAGCCATTGCCCTTTTCTTAGTAGTTCAAAAAGTTTAAATGTGGGTTTAAACATGGTACCATTTAGAGAATATGCTTCCATCACACAAATCACTGGTCACCAAGTGAAGACATCTGGATGAAATCTATTAAATAAGTGGGGACAAACTGTACTTGTTCACCTTATGATTGGCAAAACATACTGGTGTCTCTCCTAAGAGCTCCATACATTTCATTGTCAAAATAAAGTTCAGTTTTCTAATCCTGTGGAGAACTCCACAAAACTCTCTGTGCACACACCAGAACATTGTACATGGGCAGTTATACCTGAAACCCAACCCCACTCATTCAAACAAAATATTAAATAGACATTATATTACACAAGCCAACTCAGGAGTTCATGCCTGCACAAGGATTGGCTCACCTTTATAAAATTCACTTGGAATGACACGGGGCTAGGCAACAAAGGGAAGTGAGGGAAATGAAAACAGAAAGCACAGCAGTTGCCCCCTCAGCATTTCCACATTTTGCAATTAATAACACTGAAAGCATGTTTTCAGAATGGATGTCAATGAGATTAAGAACCAGAATATAAATCACAAGAGGTACTTTTACTGGACTGTAAGTCTTTTTTGTACCATTAAACTGATGTGAGCAGAGCCAAGCAAGACATCACTTTCCCTCTTTGCATTCCACATGATCTATCACAGCACCACATTAGCATCCAAGAGAAAACTCAAAACCCCCTTCCATTTTATTGCTGAGCATGACATTATACAGCATGACATACCCCACTGGTCAATCTAGGTCAGCTGGTTGTGTTGTGGCCAATTTTTTTGGCCACCCCAGAGTGCTCACAGAAGGGGGTGACAGAGCAAGAGAAAGAGAAAATCTTGCTGCTCTGCAAAATTCCTGATCAGCAACAGCCAGAACACTGGTTTAGTCACAAATCTGAAACACAGCACCTTATGGGACTGGAATGAACTCCATCTCTGACAGATGCATTTAGTCTTCAGCAGGCAAGAGCTGGAAATCACCACTCCCCCTCCTATGAGCACACCAAGAGACACAGCTGAACCAACCGAAAACAAGAAATAGCCCAGAAAAGAAATAGAAGTTGTAAAATAAAATAATAACAGGAATTAGTTATGTATACAGAGGAAAATCTTTTTCTTGACCTTCCCAATAACAAATCAGTCACTCTTGCACTGCAATAGCTTTGATTTGGAAAAAAAAAAAAAAAAAAAAAAAAAAGGTGCAGAAGATGAAAGAAACTGAAATTCCATACATTTTTCATCTCTGTCATATCTACACACAGCCACTCTATCAGCAACTCCTGATTTTCTCCCACATGAAACAGACCATGAAATTTTACTTTCCCTCAAACTCCTGCAACCCCATATGGCAGGTTTTTTTATAAATCCATATGGCCAAAATACATTACTGCTGTTCATTAGATCTGTGACCATTAAAATTATTCTCCCATAAATAAGAATAAAGACTCCCTAGACAATACAGGAACATCCTTCTTGCCTCTGCTATGTCTCTTTTGCAGACTGAGAAAGGACTTCAGTTCTCCTCTAGCTGTCAATCTGGTTCCTTTCACAAGCATTAAAATTCACTTTAAAGACTGAATAACAAGGATTGCTGACCCTTCCACACTGATAAAAATAAATAAATGTCAGTCAGACACCAGTGTAGTCATGCAGGTACAGTAAACTTTTTTCTAACCACACACCACAAAGATTTATTCTTTAAGCTAATCAGAATTCAAACAGAACAGAAATCAAATGTCACCCTGCCACAATAGCATCCATCAACCACAATGATTACATCTACATCAATCATTTGATATAATAGGAGTAAAGTCATTATAACAGAACCTTGTCAAAAGATCTGGAATTGGTCTTCTATTTAGTATTCCATCATATAACAGCTACAAGGTTATTTCAAAGGCAGCAGTGTCTGCTTTGAAAGTATGAGACAGTTTGTTTCAACATTTTCCTGGCAGCAGACTGTTATTCAATGACAAAATTCTCTATGAAGAAGTAAACATTACTAATTTGAGCTTTATAAAAGGGGAGAGCCTTGGATTTTCTGTTCCATCAGAGTTTTTAAGGTAGAACTG